>NC_135553.1:19654848-19784848 GCF_964340395.1 Glandiceps talaboti
GTAATGTTGTAATGAATTCAGAGTGATTATTATGCAGTTAATTAAAACGTTAGCAACATACATACGAAACCTTATGGTCTACACGATTGATTGTAAAGGTATATATATATATATATATATATATATATATATATATATATATATATATATATATATACATATATATATATATATATATATAGTTTTGATAGTTCTGGAACTCTTTCTTTGTTGTAACTCGGAGTTTCACGCATAGTGCGATCATCAGACAACTGATTTCTACTCTCTGGTTGTGCTGCTTATATAGAGTGTAGACAATAGAAATATCATCACTATTGTCTATGTGTTGATGGGTTGGTGCTGTGTGTGTGAAGGTGTTGGTTGTTATTGTGTGAGATATTGGGTGCGGACAAGTAGGTGTTGGCGGGTTGTTCCATATCGGGCTTTGGTGTTCCGTTAGTTAACGGGTTTAGTTTAGGTGATAGATGCTCTCTATTGCTCTCTGCCACTGCAGTATAGAGCACTGTCTTAGCAGATTGATACTCACCGAGTTATATATATATATATATATATATATATATATATATACATATATATATATATATATATATATATATATATATATATATATATATATATATATATATATATATATATATAAATATGTTGAGGGTAGAAGAAAATCAAGTCGGGTTTTTCGTCTCTACAAGCCTGTTTCGTGAGTAAATCACTCGTCAGGAGATGTTGATGTACATCAACATCTCCTGACGAGTGATTTACTCACGAAACAGGCTTGTAGAGACGAAAAACCCGACTTGATTTTCTTCTACCCTCAACATATACTCCGCTCTGCGTGCAGACGTATCGAGCACTGTGCTACGGATAAATCTTACCACTGACTTCCTATATATATAAATATATATATATATATATATATATATATATATATATATATATATATATATATATATATATATATATATATATATATATATATATATATACGTATGCTATATGTAATGTGCTACATTTAGATGTTATTCCCTAATATTTGTCTTCGTTCATCCAAGAAAAATATGAGTGACCTAGAGAGCCTTTGTCACTACGAGTCGCAAGACGAGTAGTGACATCCCTTAGGTCATGAGTATTATCCGTCTGAATGAAGAAGAATATTGGAGAATAACATAATTATACCAGTGTCAGTGATATCAAAGAAAAATAGGGGAAAATAACGGGAATTTTGAACGTCTTGACTCATACTTCGAACAATGCAGAACCAGTGACGTAGACACGTGTTGTTGTGACATAGACGCGCGCTGTCGTGACGCAAAACGACCGGAGTATATATTCCATATTTTTATGTTCTAAATGGCTCGTTCATGGTATAATAACGGTAGTATATTCGTGGGTTTACTACATATCATGTACCTCTTTACTGTTACAAATGTGATTGCATGGGGAATATCGGGATGGCGTGTTTTTTTGTTTGTTCTAGATTGTCTTTTAAAATTTAACGGGTCAATGGAAAGTATAATATCGTTATATCTTGCTACGAAAGACTGGTCAGGACAATGACCTACAACCTGTGACTTGCAAAACAGTTTTTAGAAGTCGCAGGTCGCAGTTTTGCAACACACTGCATGCAGGTCGTACATACAGTGTAGCTGCGGGTCGCTGTCCTAACCAGTCTCCAATAAAGCCATAACACCGAACGTGCAATGTGTGATTAGTGAAAGTAATTACGTGTACCATATGAACGGATTTCACATTGAAGAGGTATGTGTGTGATATCTTCAACCATCTCTACAAAGTACCCGGAATATTGAATGTTTAATTTGTCGAATGTAAAATTTGTCTTGGGTGAAAGGGTTTGATGTGCATCAATGATTACATGCATAAGCCAAAAATATTGAATATCTATACTCTGGTAGTTCTACGTCACGACAATCCGTGTCTACGTCACTGGTTCTGTTGTGTTCGAAATATGAGTCAATGCCTTCAAAATTGCCATTACTTTCCCCGATTTTTCTTTGATATTACTGGCGCTGCAGCTGGTATAATTATGTTATTGTCCAATATTATATTTTGCTTAAAATACTTGTGATCTAAATTAATGGTTGTCACTACGAGTCGCTAGACGAGTGGTTGTGACAAAGGCCCCCTTAGGTCACTCGTATTTTCCTTGGCCGAACGAAGAAAAATATTGGTGGATAACATATCATTGTTAACTTATAATAGAGTCATCATGATGCAGTATTTGATAGGGGGATTCCTTAGTATCAACAAGGCCTATAATAAAGATGTCAACACAATTCCCATAATGCACTTACTTAATCGGGATGAATGGGCCTGAGGTCGATGACAATCTCGTGGGAGAACGGTGAAGAATCGGTGGATATCTTGGAAGATCCGCATCATTTCTTATGGATTAATAAGACATGACTCGTATGTTTATCCGAATAGCCAATGGCAGCAACTAGATAGCAAGTTGAGAGCTTCCTCTGTTACGTGAATTTACAAGATGGGGAGAGCATACATGATCGATTCTACAGACTGCTTATTGCCGGCTGATAATTGTTTATGGTCCACCTCGAGACGTTATTACACGAAGTAACGTGGTAAATGTGGTTAAAATGTGATGATTAGAATTTGTAATATATTTCTACTCAGCTGACACTTCTTTGTTGATATGGTGAATGTAATGTAGGCCTGTGTGTTTTCCATTCTTTCTCAGGGTAAGGCCGCCATCTATCTATACACTATACCTTTTGTTTAATTATAATGTCATTTAATTACACCTTTCGAACTATGGTGGCGCTGTTTAGATAGGTACAGTGTTCTCCAGGTGACAAGTATTTAGTTGTCACGTGAAAGAATGTACAAATGTAACTATTGAATATCCGATGGAGCCCCTTTCTTATATTCTAGCACCATTGTTCACGTTTGTTCATTTTGAAGGAATTCAATAGAAACTTAGGTGGGGGTGAGGATTGGGACGGGGACGGATGGGTTGGAGATTCCATAGAAAATGAACAGAAATAGGAGTGTGCCAACGGCATATATAATATGTCAATTACCCACCCTTTTGAAAAGCACTCCACAGATGTCTGCTACACGTGAAAATTCGACAACCCTTTCAAAACTCAATCAAGTGATATTCAGTTTATACATGACATTGTCAACTGTCCCCGAAAGGGTCCATTCGTACGGAGAAAGGGGCTATTTTATATCAAAATAGTAGCGTTTCTAATAAATGACGCAATTCCTTTATATGTAAACACATTCATTGTGTGGAAGGGGCATAGAAATATGAATCTCTTTCAATTCAAGACAAAAATATCTGGAAATGTCTCCCTGAAACAAAGATTAAAGATATATACCCCTTTTCATACAACGAATGTTGACAAGATGACCTGTGGTACATCCCAATATCGCATTCATTTCAAGTGGCGAATCAACTAAATGCATAAACAATACATGTTTATAACATGGAGTTCTCCGTTCTCCGTAAACTGACGTAATTTCTGGCCACTTTCTCTACTGTGAATACAAGTCGGTGTAACTTCATCATGCCTGTTGAAAGATGGCACTTGTTTTGGCCCTATCGATAACAAACATCCTTTCTGTGGAAAATCCGAATGCACAACTCCCACGTGTTTATTAGACGCACCTCAGAAGTTATACCCCAGACTCGGAACTGTGTACCTTTTAAACAAACGTTGGGTTTTCCTTGTACGTGGGAGTAGCATTGTTGGACGACCCACGTGTTTTGTAGTCTAATATATTCACGCATTGTACATACATCCCTGGATCGTACACAGCTAATGGAAATATTACCTCCAGTTGGGAGTATGTGTGTGTATTGCTATGCGGAAATAAAATCTGTTTATAAACTCAGATTAAGACATGGTCATCATAGCAACGTAAACATGTTCCCACCATTAATACTGTTCCTCTTCAATATAGTAATACAAGTTAACATTTCAGTCTTTCGAACCCTGGCAAATCACACAACTCTCTTTTTAAAGATATTTACAGGAAGCACACTACAGGAACTTCATATCAAAAAGTTATAATAAGCTTACATATTTTTTCATTCATCGTATATGAATTCTACAAAACTGCAAATATCACACATGTATACAGCAACAAAACAAGTCATTAAACACACTCGATTATAAGTTTTTAAAAAATTGGAAACCTACTACGATTCCAATAGCTCGAGGTTTGGCTCAACACAAGAATCACAGCTTTCGTTAAATGTCGATCTTATTCGGATAACTTCGGAAGTTAGCTATGCGCTTCATAAACTTCAATACGGAAAACTACAGATATACGCTAGCCACCCTTTGAAATTTTACGCCGTAAATAGATATGAATTTTTAAAATTCATTCTTGCGATTTTAATTCATGATCAGTACGCCAGAGACCCTCAAATAAACCGAAAATATAAATGAGAATAAGTGTTATCGATTTTCAGGTGGGTATGTCATTGTAGGATATATATGGAGATAAAACATTTTACCGGGAAGACGAATGTTCGGAGTATTCACTGTACACGTGTTCTTCGATATTTGGACTATAACCTGACATTATACCAACCAGCTATCATGACCCCAAAGTGTTCGGCCTACATTCCGGAAACATTTCCGTAGCTTTGCTTTTACTTTGCTATCCTTTCCTGCTTCGTCTCGTGTTTTCGACGGAATTTTCGCTACGTACTCCTGGTATTGATAACATGGGCAGATTTAATTTAATTATAAATGTCTACGTGATACCCGATACCCAGACTTATTGCATTGCCTCATATATGGATCTGGGATTTCCCGCACAGGTCAATACCCATTATTACACGGGTTGGTACATGCTTCAAATGTCAAAACGGCACTGTACAAAGTACAGTTTTTTTGTGATCTGGCGAGACATTCACGTCGATTTACAAACAATTTTCATATCGACATCGTCTTATGCGTAAACTTTTTAAGTGTAAGCTTACACAACTACGGCTGAAAGCGTGTATGTGTCGAAGGTAGTATGCATTCCCTCCCTAATCTTAAAATGGTACAGTCACAAAGGGTGACATAGCTGACAGAGTTCTCCCATCCGGTTGTGAACGACCGGCGCCAGCACATGACTGCTGCCTCATACACCGTAAAAGTTTGGGATGCACGCAGTCGGACAAATTAATTTGTCGAGGGAGGTAGGTGATATTTTAAAATCCTAGCATCAAATACTAACAACTTTCATTCGTTGCATGAATTTTTTTTCCCATCAAACATGAAACATTTCTTCATACGTCAGCGTATGAATTAGGGATCGTGCAAATTGAGGTTGCTGCAACAATGTATGTATTCCACTACTGTACTCACACCAGGCTTACTCAGATTTGACTAAACTGTCCCTGAATTACGATCAAAGATGCATGCATGCATAAATTATATCGTAGTAGCATGACTGAAAACGTCACGAATCTTCAAAAAAAAAGTCAATATACGATTAGAGAACTTTGCAAACGCCGTCTAAATAATACGATGGATAACACGGAGCGAGTGGGGAAAAACTCTGCCCTACCTATTACTAGCATTTCCATTCAGTATTTACAATATGATCTGAGTTGGCCTCTGGTTCGTTAGGATGAAAAAATTGTTCGAAATAACTGCATTTCAGGCTTTTCGTGGCAATATAAAAATTCCTCCCTGCTTCATTTGCCAAACAGTTATACAACAATTAACGTGCAATTACTTCTTAGTTACAAATAACTAGGGGAAAAATTCTTCTCGAAAATGGGAATTTAAAAATATATATATTTTTTAAATTAACTGACTCTTGTTTCAAAATCAACACCTGTCTTTTTAGTTTTCTTCGAACCTATGAAAACAGAAATACGTTCTTTCAATTTGTATTTCAAATTTAGCTTTCTTTTTGATAGCCTGTGCTCGGGTGTTGATTACATGTTACTTTTAAAAAGCTTCTGGAGTATCATTTTATTTATCATTCATATTCGTGTACATATATATATATTCTTTACATTTACAAACCATACACGGCACGGCGCCCTGGCCCTATGCCCTACTGACTCAATGATTGCTCAGGTCGCGCGCTGTGTGAGATCGAGAGAGCTAGCGCAGCGGTGAGTAGAAAAAGTTGTAGAACGGATATGTCAATATAAATGCTACAAGTGAGGACAGTCGTTATGAAAATACAAATTCATACAACTAATAATCCTTTACATGTATCATCAAAAATATTATTCAAAGACGGATTCTTAAATGTCAGGACGACTGTCCACAGACCGAGTCTACTTTTTTGATTGCGAAAAATGCACTTAGGCTGACACGCGTTTCCTTATAGCTCAGACCGTCACTTTTACAACGTTGCATATATTGAGTCCTTTTCCGGGGGGGGGGGGGGGCTGTTGCAGTGTGTTCGATTCATGTTTTTCTTAGCTGAGATCAGATTTGTTGGGAATGAAATCACAGTGATTGAATGATCAAGCTTATTTAATTTATTGGAAAAAAAAAGTATCCATTGATATTGAATATCCCAACCATCGTCAATTTGTTCAAATTTCAAATTGTTCTCAACCACAAGTTGACTTGTGAAATCGAAACCTGACATAAATATTTGACGATGCAAAACATGCAGCAAGTTATTCGGGTGAAAGTTGGTGCTTACTGTTATGATTTATGGTTAACATGGGCGCGAAATCAAACTTACAATGGTCCTGTCTACGATTAGATTGGCAATAATCATTGAAACAGCTTCTTTGTTCATATGTAGATATACAATTTGACGATGTGCACTGAGCAAACGCCACGGTAAGCTTGCCCCGTGGTTAATACTTCGCTACTTGCAAAGTATATACAATAGTTATGTATAATAAGTTGGAAAGTACTCAATATATGAGCCTATCGTGCCAACGCCAATGTTCAAAAATTAGCAAATCGTGGACGAAAATCGAATTCACATCTCACGATTCAGAACCAAATATGGTAATGCTTGATAATTTCTTCGCTCTGAATTACCGTGATGTCATCAAACAAAACTGCATTGTAGAGGGAAAATGAAAGTTTTCAATGTGTATTGTATGATCGAGACAAACACCGTGGGTTAAAACGGGAAGTAAGAAAAGAGGTAGCTACAGCAAACAGAGTAAACCATTGTTCATACACATGCTAGTACTCATAACTATGTGATAAGAATTAAATAAGACACGAAGAGAGACAACTTTGAAAGTGATCAATATGAACTAACCATATCCCCTATAACATGTCAATATATTAATGTTCTTAGATTGATCATGATGTAACCTAGAAACCGATGACGTACCCTACAGTACGTCAGGCATATATCACGTGTATATATAAATAAGAAACAGGAGGGTGTACTAAGTCTTAAGTCTTGTATTCATCGCCATCACACCCCTTCTGTGAAAAAACAGCGCAATTTACATATTATTACTTTTCTTTCAGTACAGCGATCGAAGGGGTGATGCAAGATTGGCGAAGTTTTAAAAAATGACCGGGCAGATTTATTGATTTGTATGCCAGTAAATCACACGCTGTAACAATTATAAAGAATAACCAGGAGGGCAGTTCTCAATCTGGTTTGGAGATTCGTAAGAAGAATAGACAACCGACGACAATCAGCGGGATGCTCCCAAAGGTTATACAAAAACTGGCGAGGCAAATGACGCTACCAGTAAGTACCATGGGTGTACTTTCGATAGCAATACTTCTGTACCTAATAAGAGGTAAGAGTTGTGAACAACTACCAATACGAACAGTGTGTAAATTTGATAAATTCACCGTAGACTGCAGTCACAAATCACTACGAGAAGTACCACAAGGATTACCACAATCAACCAAGGTGCTCATACTTAGTCATAACACACTCCCACGAATTATAGATAACTCTTTCAAAAGTCTTCCAAACCTTGAGTATGTAGATCTCTCCTACAATAGCATATCTCGAATAGAAGACAATGCCTTTGATTCAACTCCTCGTTTACAGACACTGTTGCTAAGCCATAATGAAATAGGTAGATCTTTAACATCTCGAGTGTTTTCACCACTCAAGAATCTTACTATGTTAGACCTGGCACATAACAGGATGGAGAGTATGCCAGCTGGTATGCTGACTGAAGCAAGTCGTCTCCAGTATCTCAGTGTCGCAGAAAACAGACTAGAATCTATCGATTTGAGCAAGGACTTGAGCCTTTTAAAGCTGGAAGTGTTGAACTTCTCCAAAAACAGTATAGCAGGATTAAGACGAAATCAGTTCACTGGACTTAGAAAGACGCCCCTTAACGTGTTGGATCTTTCATTCAATAAAATTACATATATTGAAAACGGTGTGTTTGACAGTATTACAAGTTTAAAGACGTTAAACGTGAGTGGAAGCTTCCCTGAAAACACTCTAAACTTGGTAATACATCTAACTCACCAGCTGAAAGGTCTGGGTCTTCAGAGTCTCGTCATGAAAACAATGGTCTTGCAAACAATCGACGCTGACACCTTTGAAAGCTTGTCTTCAGAGAATTTGAAATATTTGGACTTATCGAACAACAATATCACTGTCCTCACCAACAGTTCACCTTTCCGAGGTTTACAAAATCTCCAACATCTGACGCTAGATGGTAACTCCTTACACCACTTTGAGAAAGACGCTTTCAAAGAACTGAAGTCCGTTGTTAGCCTTTCTATGAACAATAATGCATTGTCTGTATTATTTAGTGACATGTTTACTTGTATGAAAAACGTACCGCTGGCATATCTCTATATTAGGTACAACAAGATCACATATGTTCAGACAGGGGCCTTGAATGGTCTTGGAAACCTACTTGAGCTAGATCTGTACAGCAATAAGATAGATCCGGGCACTCTCCAAAATGAAGACTTTGCAGGACTTAACAAAATAGAACGTATAGACTTGGGTAATAATCATAACAAGCAAGTTTCCCTAGGTCCCAAGGTTTTCAGTAAGTTGCACACACTGAAATACTTGTACCTGAATTTAAATACTCTAAATGCAATTGATGCCACCCCATCTCCGTTCCAGAACCTTTCTGCTTTACAGACTCTGGACCTAAGCAATAATAACATAGATTCAATTGCAAAGGACACCTTTGCTGGTTTGCGGTCTCTTAACACGTTGTATCTTCAACATAACAACTTAAAGGGGTTATGGCAAACATCTCATCCTGGTGGACCAGTACTTATGTTTGACGGTCTTTCTAAGATGCAAAATCTTCACCTTGGTTGGAATGGTTTTGACAATATTCCAGAGGATGCCTTCAAGAAAATGTCATCGCTGACATATCTCGCCCTACAGAACAACCAAATTAACTTTCTACCTGTTGGACTTTTCAATGATACCAAGAAAATTGAGAAGTTGGAACTTGACAACAATATGATCACAGTTGTTAATCATACAAATATTGCACCCTTTTTGAAATCCCTAAAGGTTTTAAATGTAAACTTTAATCCCTTCTCATGTACCTGTGACTTGGAGTGGTTCAGAAAATGGTTGGATACTACAACAGCAGATGTTGTAGGAGTTGAGAGGTATAAATGTTTCTCACCCCCATCCTTATATAAGCATCCTGTTCTTTCATATCACCCCTCACCTTGGGAGTGCGACCACATTATTCCGATGTGGGTTTGGGGAGTCGGTATTAGCATATCTGTCATCATAATGATGCTGATAGCTATTGGTATCAGATACCGTTGGCATTGTAAGTATGTATGGCTGAGGTTGAAGGCGAGGTACAAGAATTACAAGATGTTGGAAGGGGTGAACATGGAATACAAATACGATGCTTTCATATCGCACAGTGACAAGGACGAAGATTGGGTGATGAATCTTCTGCTACCAAACCTTGAGAAATGTGACCCTCCGAATTTCAAACTCTGCTTCAGTGAAAGGGATTTCATTCCAGGAAAACCCATTGTTGATAATATTGCCGATGGCATCGGGGACAGCAGAAAGACCTTGTGCCTTGTGACGGAAAGCTACTTAAACAGTGAGTGGTGTAAGTTTGAACAGTATATGGCCATGCATCGGCTGTTGGATGACAATAAGGACGTATTGGTCCTCATCCTGTTGGAGAAAGTGCCGGAGAACAAGTTGAACAAATATGAGAAAATGCATAAGTTGATGAAACGGAAAGCCTACTTAGAATGGCCTGAGGATCATGAAAGACAACCTGCGTTCTGGGAGAGGCTGAAAAATGTTCTCTTGTCTGGTGTAGAACCACAAAGAGAAATTGATATTTGAACATCAAGCGTATGCTCATAATGAGGTGTAAAACATATTACTTTCAAAGAGACACTTCTTTGATAGATTTAGTAGCCGTGGCAGTGGCTAGCTACGTGAAACACATTTTCTCTTAGATGTTTTTACGTTTTAAAATAATGAAATAATAGTTATTTCATTGATGACAGTATTCGAAAATGGAAAAATAGTTGTAGAATATATCTAACAAACAAACAAACAAACAAACAAACAAACAAACAAGCAAGCAAGCAAGCAAGCAAGCGAACTAACAAATTTAAACAAAACAATTCAACTTTTTTCGTTCATTTTAACATTTAAAGTTTGAATTGGACCGTAGCCATGGTAACGTACTTGATTGGTATATACTTTATATCAATTTTAACACTTTTTGTGGCATCTTAATGTTTTAATGTACATATTTGTCTTATGTTTTAGAAATTTAAGGTTACAATTGAATTTTTCTTGTTTGGAAAGAAAGTCAGAGAATTCTAATTACTTGATGTGTACTGAGGATGGGCACATTAGATCTCAATAAACAAGCTGCCTGCAGTCTTTCTTTAAACATGGCTCACAGTGAGTACTAACATTTTAACCAGTACACATAACTTACTTTTGATAAATAAGCTGAGAGCTTTCGAATGCAAACTGTCAGCCTTGTTCACTCATTATAGATGGCGCTATTTATGATCACGTCACAGTGATTGTTGACAGTGTATATTGTAGATTGTAACTTTTAAGTAAAATGATTGAAAGGAAACACAGTGACAAAATAATCATTCATTGTATTTGACAATCCGTTTCAGCCTGGGCGAGTCTCTCTTTGTTTTCAGGAGAGCTAATTCATCACACACAATATCCCTTGTGTTACAATTTATTTGTGTCAGTTGAAACCTTTGAACTGTGACATTTGGAGAAAGTAGGAAAAATACGAGTTATATGTTTATGCTAAAATGAATATCATTTGAGTAATTGGATACTATCGTAAACGACAGATGTCCAAATGTTAACAGAATCACTAAATCTCAGCTACATTATAAATAATGTGACAAATGTACATACACAATATGTTGAGATCAGAGACTGAGATAAACAACAAAACAATCATAGCATGGGTTGCTGAAAATAAAATAAAGTTTGTGATAAATGAAGGGCTAAAATGAACAGTGTTTGCATTTTTGTATATTCTGTTTCTCGAGATTAATTGTATGCGTGGAGGGTAAGAACGATCTTCTATAAAAGTGAGTTTCACCTTTGAAATTCGTTCAAAATACATACCATATTAATGCGTAAAATTACTAAATCATTTTAAGAATAAACAATTTCTACCTCCAAAAAGTGGATGAAAAATTGAATTGACGGGAAGAATAGTTAATAGTTGGAGAAACTGTAAATACAATTTCGATAAACATCACCACTTCTTATTTGACCTTTTGAACTCTATTATGGGATATTTTACGATACTCGCAGCAAGTGTCACTTTTCGCAGACAAGTGTTTGCGTAGTCTCGGTTACCCAACCTCTTGCCGTCGAGGACTACATTCCCAGCAGATCACAGTCCCAAATGTTGTGAGGGGCCATACAATCGGCGACATTGTATTATCCCAGACTATGCTGGGGGAGGGGAGTGGGGGTGGAGGTAGCCCATAACGGGAAGAAGCTGCGTAACCGAGACTAGTGTTTGCGAGATGTTGAGGGGTTATTATTATTCATTATTCACTTTCAAAAAGCCATGAATGTTTAACAAGACTTTTGAACTGACTATATTCATTACATACATGGCTATCAGCAGCAGTTTGATATAGGCTGATATCATGGTACCTAACCCCAACTTGAATCATCCTAACCTTAACCCTAACCCGAATGGCAATAATGGGATTTGGAACCGGTGGCAGCGATGGGATGACACATCCCAAAATAATGCAACGTTAAAAAATACAATGAGTCAAACTAAAATGTGACCCTACCCCTAATCCCATTTTCTAAAATATGGCCCTCCCCCAAGAGCGAATTTTGTAAAAAGTTACCCCCCCCCCCCATTCCCTCAGTCCTCCCTAAGATACATGTCGTGTGTTGTTCTGCCCTATCAGGGTTCTTGTAGGTGATAGTGTGGCACGAATTACAGATTACACAGGAGAATATGCAAAACTCGTGTGTGAGTTTACCTGTTTAGGGAGGTGGGGGGGGGGGAATCCTGATTAGATGCTACGTAACAAATGATTGCATCCCCGGGATTGCATTAATATTGTGTGTGTGTGTGTGTGTGTGTGTGTGTGTTTGTTTGTTTGTTTGTTTATCATTGTGAGGTTGGTAAAAAATGATTATAAAGCTCTAAATAAAGCTACGCCGGCCATGTACGCGTGTAACCTGTAAAGTTCCTTAATTAATACCCAGGTTAACTCTTGGTACATCTCTTGCAATACTGAATGAAAAAAAAACACATTTCTTCTTATTTTATCATTCCAAACCAAATGACTGCATGGTGCTGATGACTGCTACATCTTCGTAGGATAAAACTTACTACCATATTAAGGAGGAAAACGATTGAAATGACATCACTAAACAAAAATTTAAATGAAAGAAACTGAAAATTTGAGTCAATCGATGATAAAGTCATGGACATAAACACGGTATACATCTATCATTCGTACTTGACATCTGGATACATTAAGGTTGCACATTTTGCATTTGTGGGTGGTGTTTTGTCAATATCTCAAAAGTCGTATCAGTGCAATATATCTTTTGATTTTTCATGACACCAGGAAATGAGTACTTTGAGAGAGTAAACCGTATATGGACTAAAACTAAACCCCTGAATGCTTCAATATTGACACCAAAACACCTGTACTTGAGAAACCGGATTTCACGCCCACTCAGTACATTGTATGACATGGTAGAAATAATATAAGCTTTGGTTGAAGGACCCAGTAACTGATATCAGCTGGGAAATCAAGCACATGCATACACATATGCATGTACTAAATAGGCCTGAGGGAGTGTATACTTTTTACTTATCGGGCGCCCAGAGGACGGGGAGGGGTAAAGTTTTTTTTTAAAAGTTCACTTCTCGGGGGGGGGGGGGGTGAAAAAATACACAACACATCATTGTTTGACTACATGCTGAACAGTGTCAACTCATAGGAGATAATGCGTATAGATCTGGTGTATAGAAGGAAGCATCCTATCCAGGCTAAGTTGAATATATGTATCTATTAATTTATGGTACAATTAGTGGCGTGTTCATCCTTGTCTAAGCTTTTACAAGATCTGTAATAGATTCAAACACATGATATTTGCCAATATACAGCCTATATTTTAAGTATTGCAGCAGACATATGCATATCAAATTAAATACGGTTCAACTACCTCCTTTGACCTATGCAGTGTTTTGGTTACTTCGTGGTTTTCTCCACTTAAGTACTCGTATAGAAAAGGACACATGGCCCAGACATTGACTCTTGACCTCTCAGTACCTGCAACATAATCTTGTCATTCTTGGCACTAAACTTAAAGCTTGTAGACTCAAAAGATTACCCCCCCCCCCCCACCACACACACACACACATATGTAATAGATAGTCAACGAGTTCGGGAAGGTTATGTGAAACGAGGGGGTGTAGCCCCCGACTTTATGGCACATAACCCTACCGAACGAGTTGTCTATCTTACTTATACTAGGCGTGATTGGCTCAAACGGATCTTTTTCAAAATTTCATGTACTTTGTTGCATGCAAATTGAGTGCTGAGCGTAATATAGGTTACACCCCTAAGAAAGATAGAGTGGGTTATGGCTCCATATAACCAAATGAAATCAAGGCCTCTGATTGGCCAAGTCGGTCTAGCCCTAGTATAAAACCATCTCTCAGAAACAAAGTAGCCGAATGTTGGATGTCTCCCGGCCATTTTTCCAATTGACTGTTTTTGCACTCTTTTAAATGCAGCAAGCCTACTCCACAGACACTTGTCTCCCGAGATATGTATCAGAGTATGCTTAGAACTGTCAGAATATAATAAAATATCGATAATATTGACGTGTTTAGCCAATTGTATGCGAAATGGGTAAAATAACACGAGGTGCTGTGATCGCGCAAGTCCACTCACCTCACTCGCTTGCGCGAACGATCACAGAAACACGTGCTATTTTACCTCTTCCATATAATTGGCTAAACACGTCAATATTATTGATATTTTATTGTAATTTCTGATAGAACATATTCTGATACACTGTTACACGCCGATGGCCTACTCTCTGTCCAGTGCAGTGGGTCCTATCATTGCACTTTGTGAATTTCAAATATCTATTCATCCTACCATGTCCCATTCCATTGAACTCCACCGATGGATTTTTTTATGATGTATTCTTAGAAATTACATACATTTCCAATGAATCTGGTCTGGGCTAGAACGACGCACACGCCCTTGCAAAGTGGTGACCTCATTGGGGTTTCCCCATTTGGCCTATACTATTATTACATGGGTTGTCAAATGTCGCGTCAGCAAAGTGTGTAGTATATAAGTCTGTGAAATAAAAAGACCTTTCAATTTATATATGGGTAGAAATAGGTAGTTTTCTGTTGAAAATGAAAGCAGCTTGTAAATAGTTTAAATTTGTCTGTGGATAATTGATATAATGTAACAGATAAACATGCTGGTGACGGTACGTACCCTCTCCATTCAGTGTGAGCAATCGTTCGGTCATGATGACGCAAATACTGTAGTGTCTGCACATATTATTTGCATATCGCCTAACGGGTTTGAGCATAACATTTGGACAGTGATATTGAAATGTGGGGGTTGGACTGACTGTGTGACATGCACCTGTATCAAACGTGGTTTATCCGATCATTTTCGGTGGTATTTAGCACACCGATGACTTACCTCGTGCTTGGTTCGTAACGTCAGTTCAGCTCGTGCGTGTTATCGAAACACCATGATGGTATTTACTGTTGGAGTCTGGACCCACGTCACATTGGACTTGGAGGTAGGGCGATGTAAATTTAGCCAGAGCGCTAGTCACTTGTTCCCCGAGAAATGTATCAGAACATTTCTATCAGAATACAATAACAAATGTCGATAATGTCGACAATATTGTCGTATTCGAACTGTATATGAAAGGCGTAAAATTACACTTGTTTCAAAATTCTATGATCGCGCAAGTCCACCCACCGCGAAATAACGTGATATTATCGACATTTTATCATATTCAGATATAATTTTTAGACATGGTCTGATACATATCTCGGGAAACAAGTGTCTGTGATTTTAATCATAAGAGTACTTCACGTTATGCGTTTACAAATATTTTGACTACACCATCACGCTGGCCATTTTTGCTAGTACTATATTGTTTGCATTTGCTTGGCCACTTGCCTTTTCAGAACCTCCTAGCCTGGAATCTATGCGGCTTGGGATTTTCAATTTTGCTTAAATCGTGATTGGACAGCAAACTTTAAAATCCCAATCTGCATGGATTCCAGGCTAAGAACTTCTATGCTCAGAACGATCGAGAACATACAGAGGTTGCCCCCCGGGAGGTTGTCATGAGTGGCATTTGTAAGCATATGTCGCCAGCTACTAGGTAGGCTGTCCGTTTTGTTTTTCTGTATATGGGTTAAATATTACAGTTTTGGCGAAATCTTTTAAATGAGGCATAACATGCATCCTATATGTATGTAAATAACATTTCAAGATGGCAAACGGTACAAAAGGCTTCCTGAATTTATGTGTAGACTGACTATAGTATTGCCAGGCACAAAACGAAAGTGGGAAGACAACCCCAGACAAGCTATAGATCTGTATCTCACACATAAACTATTTCCATCAGACCACATGTTCATTACCCGGGGTGATTATCGTTTGAGTAGGAGTTAAGTCAATTATAATTATTGGCATGTACAGTATTTCGTTATATCATGGATGTAAAAGATCTCCCCTAAATACATCCATGGTTTTGAATGGTTTATGGGGCTTATCTGTACTATTGTGACACATCGTCTGAATGCACACAATAGATAGACAATGGAAGTCTGATACCTTATACTGGAAGTCTGACACCTGATAGGTCAGGTGACCCATGATAACAGATTTATCTAGAGGTGACAATGAGACTAAGCATTGGTGTTTGCTGACAACCATACATGCAACCAATGCTACACGTAAATAATAAATGGAAAATCATATAGAAAACCAAATACAAAATAGGGAAATATAAAATGAAGTTATCATGGTTGAAACAAATGTGGTTATCAGTGACAAGGAACAATCGAAACACACTGATTTCAAATGTGCTTTGCCAAAGGCTTTTATTCAATCCAGCAATTGTTTGGTTGAAAACCATTTGTTTTTCACTTTTATCACATAATAATCTATTTCATGAAATGTTCAAGCATATTCACAAAGGGAAAATTGGAAATATTCTGCAACTATTGACCTCTCACTCCACTCATCATAAGTTACCTGGAATGGACTGAGATAGACTTGATTGACCTTTGAACAGATTATATGCTTTTAGCCTTAATGGTGAGATCAATAGTTCAATGGAGGATAATCAACTAAATTATTATACTTAGGCCTCAGACACCCCCGCCCCCTTTTTTTAAAAACTAAATTGGCTAAAATTGATCATTGCTTCAAACCACACAATCAACTTCAAATCAGTATGTAGTAGTATTAGTAGTGCTATGAATACAAAGTCAGTATGTAGTGCTATGAATATACAGCAAGTATGTAGTGTTTAAAGAATAGTTCTTTTGTTGACACTTCAGTGACTTTTCTTTATTTTAGTGCCATGCAGTTACTATATAGCAAAAATTCTTCCATTTCTGAATTCTTCCAGTTTTTAAAGAAATGTTTGCATTATAGTGGTACAAAGCAACCATTAAAAGTAAAATTGATTTTGTAGGATGAGAACTAAAATGCCCCCCCCCCCCCACATTTATTTAAAAATCCTGTTACTTTTATTCCAGATTCTTCAGATGTAAAGTAAAGGAAAATTACTTGCATCCTACTGAAGGCTGTCTATAGACTCCACCTCAAAGAGTTCTCAGCAAAGATTCAGAGATAGCGTGACAGCTAGGACTGTTCAATTAAGTTTCATGGTAGCCAAATTTTACAAGGTGGCTTGACTGGCTTGAAGAATTCAAACCCAACTTGGAACCAATAACAGCAGGGGTGTTCGAGACAACTGTTGGACTACATCATGAGTTATCTATTAATAACACTACTTATGTGCCTTGTGAGATGCACAAATTGTGCTCAATTCCAACCACAAACTGTGTGTAAATTTGATAAATTCACCGTAGACTGCAGTCACAAATCACTACGAGAAGTGCCACAAGGATTACCACAATCAACCAAGGTGCTCATACTTAGTCATAACACACTCCCAAGAATTATAGATAACTCTTTCAAAAGTCTTCCAAACCTTGAGTATGTAGATCTCTCTTACAATAGCATATCTCGAATAGAAGACAATGCCTTTGATTCAACTCTTCGTTTAAAGACACTGTTACTAAGTCATAATGAAATAGGCAAATCTTTAACATCTAGAGTGTTTGCGCCACTCAAGAATCTTACTATGTTAGACCTGGCACACAACAGGATGAAGAATATGCCAACTGGTATGCTGACTGAAGCGCATCAAATCCAGTATCTCAGTGTCGCAGAAAACAGACTTGAGTCGGTAGATTTTGGCAAGGATGTGAACATGTCAAAGCTGGAAATGTTGAACTTGTCAAGGAACAGTTTAGAGGGTTTGAGAACAGGGGAGTTTGCTGGACTTGGAATGGCCAATCTCAGTGTGTTGGATCTTTCTTTCAATCAAATCACAGATATCGATGAAGGGGTTTTCCAGGCTATTAGAAAAGTAAAAGTACTTAATGTAAGTGGAAGCTTCCCCAAAAATATATTGACTTCAGTCAAAAAACTTGTTGACCAACTGAAAGGTTTACATTTGGAGAGGCTTGTTATGAGGACAATGGGTTTGCAAACAATAGGTACAGACATGTTTGAAGGTTTCAATTCAGAGAATTTGACATCCTTGGACTTATCAGACAACAATATCACTGTTCTCACCAACTATGCAGCTTTCCGAGGTTTAGGAAATCTCCAATACCTAACTCTTGATGATAATTCCCTGCACCATTTTGAGAAAGACGCTTTCAAAGAACTGGAGTCTATCGTTAGTCTTTCTCTGAACAATAATGCATTAACTGTTTTAATGACTAACATGTTTGCAGGCATGGCAACCTTACCATTGAAATATCTCTACATAAGAAACAATGTGATCACATCTATACAGCCTGGAGCATTCAATGGACTTGGAAACTTACTGGAACTAAATTTGTACGGCAATAAGATATGTCAACCTATTGTAGTATCCGATAACTTTATAGGAATGTCAAAAATAGAACGCATTGATTTAGGTACGAAGAATTATGTCTGCAAGCATATGAATAGTCTCGGTCCAAACGCTTTCAGTCATCTACGAACACTGAAATACTTGTACTTGAATTCAAATTCTTTGAGTGCTGTGGATTCTTCTCCGTCATCATTCCAGAACCTTTCTGCTTTACAGACTCTGGACCTAAGCAATAATAACATAGATTCAATTGCAAAGGACACCTTTGCTGGTTTGCGGTCTCTTGACACGCTGTATCTTCAACATAACAACTTAAAGGGGTTATGGCAAACATCTCATCCTGGTGGACCAGTACTTATGTTTGACGGTCTTTCTAAGATGCAAAATCTTCACCTTGGTTGGAATGGTTTTGACAATATCCCAGAGGATGCCTTCAAGAAAATGTCATCGCTGATATATCTTGCCCTACAGTACAACCAAATCAACTTTCTACCTGTTGGACTTTTCAACGATACAAAGAAACTCGAGAAGTTGGAACTTGACAACAATATGATAACGGTTGTTAATCATACAAACATTGCACCCTTTTTGAAATCCCTAAAGGTTTTAAATGTAAACTTTAACCCTTTCTCATGTACCTGTGACTTGGAGTGGTTCAGAAAATGGTTGGATACTACAACAGCAGATGTTGTAGGAGTTGAGAAATACGAGTGTTTCTCACCCCCATCTTTACACAAACATCTCCTTCTCTCTTATCACCCCTCCCCTTGGGAATGTGACCACGTGCTTCCAATATGGGCATGTTCAATTATAATAAGTGTCTCTGTTGCAATAATAATTGTGGTGGCCTCTACCATCAGATATCGTTGGTATTGTCAATTTTGCTGTTTAAGAGTAAAGTTACGTGCACGTTATAAAGATTATGAACAAATGGAAGGAATAAACGATGCTTACCTATATGATGCCTACATATCATACAGTGATATAGACAAGAATTGGATAGAGCAGCACCTTCTTCCAAAGATTGAAGAGTGTAATCCTCCGAACTTCAAACTGTGTTACAGGGAAAGAGACTTTACACCAGGAGTCCAACTGGACAAAATTGCAGATAACATTGAGAAAAGCAGAAAGACTCTCTGTCTTCTATCGGAAAACTATCTCAATGATGAAAAATGTACATATGAACAGAATATGGCCAAGCATAGTCTTTTGGATGACAATAAAGATGTACTCGTCCTCATAGTTCTGAAAAAAGTGCCTGGGAATAAACTGAACAAGTACGAGAAAATGCATAAATTAATGAAGCGTAAAGCATACTTAGAATGGCCTGAGGATAAGCCTGAAAAACAGCTGGTGTTCTGGGAGAAGTTGAAAATTATCCTCTCGTCGGGAGTAAAACCACAAAGGGAGATTGATATTTGAAATAATCATAAGATATAGTTGTCACTATTTTCCATAATTATGGTAATTAAAACACCCAAAAAACAAAACAAAACAAAACACCTAACAAGAAACCCCCCAAAAAACAATCAGGTTTAAAGGGCATAAGGCCTAACAAAAAAAAAATGTGTGGTTCTGATTACACTCAATTTTAGAATAGGTGGGGTTGGTAGATCTTTTATTTTGTTTTTCATATATGAGTGCCTAATTCAGGTAGTTGTTTTCCAAATGGTCTCTGTGTTATTTGTTTCTTCTCAGATCAGATGTACAGCCATTACAGATTGGAAGAACAGTTTTATATTGTCTTTTTCAGTTGATGTCAGTTTTCCCATCAACTATTTCTTATGAGACATCACAATTTTCACAATTTTATTATTTTTCTCGCCAATACGTAAAAAAAAAGTTTAGGTGTGAAAAACTAGGTGGGGTCGGGTAAGCGGAACCAAACAATTTTTTTTTAGGCCTAGGCGCAGAGTTTGTACTATTGAAATCTTGTTGTATACGTCTATTAATTGCAGTAACACTACTTATATTGGCAGAAACTTTGCATGATTGAGTGATTTTGAAACCAATGTTTTTCTGAAACTAATGTTTTTCAGACATGAATGTTATTTGGTTTTTCGTCATTTTTATGCTACACATGCAAAAAATTGTCTTTCATCTCAAGTTTTGAAGAACGTTACTTCTGTACTGAAATAAAATTTCAGTATCATAACATTATTGACAAGCTGAGAAATGATTTGCATTTAATGCAGTTCAATGTTTTATCAAGTAATTCATATTTTAGTGTGGTTTTAATTTCAATCAATCAAAATTTCTATAGCACCAATCTCCAGAGCAATGTTTTGTTTAGTAGTGCTGATCAGGGCTACAGCACACTATATGCTTTGGTGAGTAAATAAGTCTTCAGTTTTGTTTTAAGACAATCTAGGCTGGAGGCTTGACAGCTTGATGATTGCGCCCCAATTTCAAGGTGGCAAGGAGTTCAGTAGTTTCGGAGCAATATGCGAGAATGAACAATTGAACATAGGTGATTGATTGATTTTTAATTTACAACACAACACTAATTTGACCTAAATCAAAGATGCAAAGAGCAAATGTATTTTAAATGACATTTTCAATTGATATATCATGTGGATTTTTCAGTCTCCTCACATACAGAACTTGTCTGGTAAGTAATTCTTTCCAAGATGAGAAATTAAAGTTGAAACGATCAGAAACCAGTAAATGTGTTTGCATTGGTTGTTACTGTATTAATACAATGTCTGTGACACAATGACTGGGGTATGACATTTTAATATCATTTTTTGGTCCCAAAAGATTTAAAAAATAACTTATACTCGGCTACCAAGCCTCTTTGTGTAGAGTGGAAAACCTCTATCACACTGCTCAAAAGTAAATTTAAGTTTGGACACTGACCTTGGCTAAAAATAGGGTCTCAGTTGAAGTGTGTGACAATTTGGTCATGTGCATAAGTAACGTTACAAAATATTGGAATCACAAACAAATACTATATGATTCTATGCTTTCCAACATTTTGGGGAAAATGACACTTTGAATTGACACATTTAAGAGATATTGACTGCCTGTTTTGTAACATGACAAGTGGTTGAATGTGGTGCAATCATATATAGGTCAAGGATTCCTGTTCACATGCATAATACCTCAGGTACTGGTATATATGAGATTCAAAATCGTACATCTGGTACAGATGGGGTTAAAGGTCATGCGTGTCGAATAACGATTTGTATACTAACTACAAACAAAGAGTGGCTGGAAAGTAGAGGTGTTGTGAAGCCATGCAGTACTAGTATGTATTTGTATAGGGTATGAATTTCTCTATTCAGCTGTGAAAGGCATGTAAATTTAAAAGACATCAACAATAGTTGCATCATAAACCCTATGGTTGCTAGGGTCTATGGTTGCACAGAATACACAATGCTGGTTGGCTAGATGAGTTCTTTACAAATAGTATAATTTCTTCTTGCACTCTCTGCCAATACAAAGTGGACCTTACCCTAAAACGCTATTCCACTATTTGTTTCATGTGCCAAAATAAATACGGTCACAGTATATATAGATCAAAGGTCATATCTCCAATAACAACTGTAAAAGGGAAATTGATCATACAATAAATCATTCCACATTTTCTGAAACATTCTCACAAACTTCTTTATTTCAATGTTTGAAAGGTTACATAATTCCTTTTCAAAAACTCATATATATAAGTCTGCATACAACTTTTTGCCTTAATGGTATCAAACTTTTGATGAAAAAAGGAGAAATAAAAACCATAGTAATGAAAAGACATAAGTAAGGATTATGAACAAATTATAGACCCAATGAGTTTGAACAAACTTGTACAAAAAAATCAACTGATTTTTTTCCCTACATTTTTAAAAGTTTCACTGGGGTATACTGATATTAGTGATGAAAGTATGACTGAAAATAAATAGGTGTGTTTACTTTTCCAAAAGGGCCACAAGTACAGTTTTTCTCTTTTTATTCATCTGAAGGTAGTTCGACACTGTCCAAATGTTTTGGGGTGCGGGAATGGATGGTGAACAGTAAAATCATCCTTTAGGGCTGAAATAAGAGAAATATTTGTACATTTGGAATGAGGTGGACAATCTACTTTAAGTTCATAAGGTTTTTACTATGCAGACTTCCTTACAAAATACGAGGTATGGGAATCTATGCAAGCTTTACTGGATAACCCCCTTCCCTGTTCGTGGGGTCCCAAACCATGGCAAAAACATTGGGAATACAACATATACACTAATCCTTTGGTATAATCCTCATTTTGAAATCGATTCTAAAGACTAGTATACAAGGAAATTACTGTACAAATTGATGGACCATCTCTTCTTTGTTGATAAGATGTGTTGTTTTGTTCACTAACTGCATCAGTTGGTTCAAATTCTGAGACCAGTCGTTGAGGATATCATTGGGGTCCTTGTGTTGTGAGAAGGTAATAATGCCCTCAAGTCTGTCTACTCTGGCATACACTGTCTTGTTGACAACCAAGTTAGATAAGAACTCCTCTGTCTCCTGTAAAATACAACATATTGGTGTAAATCAAGCCTCAAAACTTTGATGCTAGGACTGCTAGAGTGCATTACAGGTTTTGTTGTAAGGCCAGATATGCATATAAATTAAAGCAGATGATGTGAAGTGCTTTATAAGGTTAATTCTGATTGGTCAGAAAACAAAGAAAATGTGCACATCTGTTGGCTGTATTGTTAATGAGCGACAATGTATAAGTATGTTTTCTAATCAGTGGCAACCTTGTAATAGCTTCATATTGCCCCCATCAATAACTTTCAATAAGGGTCGATATAAGATGACACTCATTATGCTAGATGGTTTTGACCATGTTACAGGCTCACATTGTTCAAGAGTATAATGCACTCATGAAACTTGCCATTTTACAGAGTATTACCATATTTTTTATCTCCTCATGTTGGACTACGGTATTATGAATATATAAGAAAGAAATCTGTCATTGCATTTTTTGAAAATAATTGCATTTTTGGGACTGTATTCATGAAAATGTTGGCCTGATACACATTGGGAGGTGTCAAGATCAAAGCAATGCTCTTACTGTGGTCATGTGACCAACCCAACATAAGGTTGGCAGCCATGGTGCATAAAACTCAAGTCACTCATAAAAGAATTTTCATGGGCAAATACTGTCATTATTCAGGAAAATTTTGTTGTCCAACTCAACAACACACTGTCATTTTACTTATCAGGATAAAAACACGGTAAACCTAGAAATTTCGCTGAAGATTTATTTTCGCTTACTTCCCTAAAAAGTATTGACTAAACATGGCTTCTTGTACATGCGAAAGTTAGTCTTGAAACTACCTGAAGACTGAAAGATCACAAAATTTTCTAGTAGCGAAAATACCTTGGTTTACAGTATACTGATAGGCAATGGAAATTTCCACATTTCATGACCTACCAGTTTCCAGGAGAAAATTGAATCGCCGGTCATTATTCTAGAGTGGTTTGATATGTAAGGACTTTCCAGGAGTCTATAAACGGAACCATGTATGATTAGAGGGTATGGGATGAATACTTACGCTTTCTGTTAACTCTAATAATTCTGCCATTCTTTTTGTAGATATCCTTGTGTAATACTTGGCCATTACACGTATGTTCTGTAAAAGATTTGACAAAAACAATTAGAATATTTCTCTCCTGTGTTTTTGAAAATAATTTTGGGGTTGTAAGTAACTAGCTCTACCCTTTCCTTCCTCAAAAGACATATAAATAAATCTGGAGTAAGTTTTGATAATACTGTAAAACACATAATGACTTATAAAGCAACATTGTACAAATATGAACAATTACAATAACATTTCTTGCTTTCTGTTGGTACAGAACACACTAACATGAGTGAACATGGTCACCTAAGATACATAGCAAATATACATGTCATGTTACAGTTCACAGAAGTATTTGCAAAAGACAACATAACATATATGTAACACATGATAATAGTTTGTTCTGAATATACCACAGAGAGTGAAAGTTTTGGTAATGAATTAATGAGTCAAGGCAATGATGACCTTAAGATAACCCCTATCTGTCATCATCCTAACACATATGTTGTATTGGAATTTGCCTAGGCCAAGGGGAAGACTCATGGCTGTCAGCAAATTTGCCTGTATTAAGATTGAATACATGACAATATATATATTGTCATGTGACAAAGTTTCCCGCCATGTATTAAGTATGACATCACAGATAGGAATCCCATTCAGATTTCCAATATCACATTGCACTATAATTCTATGCTACCTCACTTTGACTTGAGAGCTAGCAGCAGAACATCGTGGTCTAAGCTTGTGCTAATTGGAGAGAGCGTGGTTGGTCCTTTGCTCCGATTGATTAAACTTTCAGACCTTGAAAGTTGAACTCGAGAGAGAACAATGAGACAGCTAACGTTACAATCATTTGAGGAAACCAACTGATGGAGACTGACAAGTGACATCTGGAAAATCCAGTGGACAAACCTGTCATCGCCTCATCCATCAACGCGGCCTTGTGTTTGGAATCATCTACTGAACTGCCGTGTGATAGCTAAGTGTAATGTGAATGCCGGCTTTGTTTTATCTCAGTCAGTTTGGAGCTCCTTAGTAATTGTCAAATGTTTGTATAGGAATTAAAGTACGAAAAGAGAATTGATATCTACCAAATAGTTTGTGTGTGTGAGTCATTTTTAAGTAAGTCTAATTGAACCCGGCTCGGGTAGTGTTGACTAAGTTCAAAGTTCAAGCCAAACTTTCTACTCAGTTAAACTCCGGGGTTACAAATATATATCTAATGATCAAATCTGATCATTTTGTAAGTTTGTTTTACTTACAAGATAACAACACTTTTACAGCTGAACACAGCATGATTGTGATTGACGAGAGTTTTGTTGACAGTAATCTGAACTTTTTAGACTCCCTTAAATAACAATTATGCTGTCTTCAGCAATAAAAGTTTTGTTATCTAATAAGTAAAACAGCAACATAAACTTACAAAATGATAAACTTTGATTATAAAAGTGTATGTTATAATAGTCTTCTAGTTAACAGTTTTTGCTGTAACTTTTTTTTTTCTGTTTTCAAAGGGAAGCACAAGTAATTAGAACTGAAGGGCTCTATAATTAGATGTTATTACCCAATATTTTTCTTCGTTCAGCCAAGGAAAATACTCGTGACCTAAGGGGACTTTGTCACTACTCGTCTAGTGACTAGTAGTGACAACCCTTAGGTCATGAGTATTTTCCGGCTGAATGAAGAAAAATACTGGAGAACAACATAATTATACCAGTGCCAGTAGTATCAAAGAAAAATCTATGAAAGTAATGGGCAATTTTGAATGTTTTGACTCCTATCTCAAACACAGCAGAACCAGTGATGTACACACACGTTGTCATGACATAGACATGCGTTGTCATGACATAGAACGACCAGAGTATTTATTCCAAATTTTTACTTGAACCTGGCTTGTGTGTGATATAATATACACTTACATGTTCAACTACTCGTATCCTAAAGTCATCCCATCGTTTCTTTCCATTGTCATCGTCAGGAAAGACATCTGTGGCTGGGTTTGCTGTACTGCCAGTCTTTAGTTCTCTCTCATAAATTGCACACACTTGCTGCCATCTCATCAATTCAGATGTTGTAAAACATTTCAAGATATTTCTGAAACAAAAACAACATTGTTACTTATAAATTTATTTTCTTCACACATACCAAAAATTACAGATCTGAAGGTAGATATCAAATTTTCGTCTATTTCTCATCAGTATATCAGTATTGTTGGGGGGGGGGGGGGATGATGTGTATGTACTATTACAGATTGGCATTACATTTTTTAATCTATTAAAAAGGCTCGACCTTAATTGTGATGCAGGAATCAAGATCCAAAGTCTCTACTCAGCTTATTTCACAAGTCTTGAGTAGGCCAAACAGAATATTAAATACACCTTAACAATATGAACAAGACCTCATGTAGACTGTATTAACGATAGGTCGAGTCGTTCTGCCCTCATCGGCTTCCTCTCATTGTGAGAGGGGTTGACCGAGGGCGCCCTGTCACAGTGTACCTTACAGGCTAGACGTCATTAGAATGTTGATGTCCAGAATAATGCTTTAAATGAATAGGACAGGTTTTTTGTGTGGATATGTTTGATGAATTCCTGTGGGCCAGCATATGTTTATGTGACTATCAGGCACTACAGTACATCTACGAGTGCTACCCAGCATCAACTCACCAACATACATTGTGAGATGACTCATACATGAAAAGGTTATCATTCAGCTACAAATATTTTGGTGAAACCAAATGACCTCGATTTGAAGACACAACAGAATCATAATGTACTTGCAACAATCACAGTGTGTAGGGTATATCAAATGTGTCATGAAATAACAGTTTGAAAAGCTGTGTCACATATTTACTTAATATGTACAGTATTCACACTCGAACATGATTGGCCTGTGGTCCAAACTTCACCTTGCATTTTCAATGTTTCATGTATATGACATGTTTATCATGATAGTTGAGAAAAAATAAAACAAGGCTTTATAGTCAGTCGATTAATTGTATAGTCTTTACGACCGTGTCAACAGGGTTTAATACACACATTAGTTTTGTCACCATTAGGTACATGCGAACTTAGATTCTTGCAAAATGAACTTGTATATATTTTATATTCACAGCTGCCTTTGTGGAAGACTGAAGATCATTCGGTCCAATACGTATGTTGTGTACTAGAGCCCATTTTGTGAACAACACAAAAATGAAGGAGACAGGTGTTTAGAGTGTATATTTTATGTTGATACAATTATTACTACATGTAGCAGTTTTAGAAAGCTGGGCCCATTCTCAGTTACCAGGTTATTCACCACACTGCCATTTAGTGGTGAACAATAATCATCGTTAGTGTGTCCTGAGGAAGGCAACAGTCACGTCTTCAAACATAGATATGAACAAAAGTAACTTGGTTGTGTACCAAAGAACAATTATTCACTATATTAGCTGGGCCAATTGTTTTCCAGGGTGGTGTGATGTGTGGACATGTCGTCATACACAACAGCCTCTTTTATGGCACAGTCTAAGACGCACTGCATCGCCCAGAGTCTCGTTATTTCGCAGTGTTGCAGAAGAAATAACAGCTCTGGTTTGCGAGAATGGGACATGTATGAGTAAACCAAAAAGTTTGTCATTATTTGTGCGCACTCCATATATATACTATAGAGCAGAATAGAGTGCCCATAACAGTGACTCTTTCAATCTAATTACTTTCTCCTCACCTGTAGATTGGTATTTCTTCCAATTTCTTATCTTCAGCTATTCTATGCATCAGATCAGACTGCTCATTGTCGTAGGGTGACAACAATATGTACAGGATCACACACTTCAATGCCTGTATAGATAAACATCAACACAGATTCGGTATTACAAGTTAGCTCGAAGGCAAATTAAAGTCCAGGTTTGGTCATGCACAATTGTGTATTTACATGAAGTTTTGACTTGGTAATGCACTGTTGTGTTTGTTTAACAATGGTCCACTTATAAAGTGGACATATGGATGAAGGTTGGGGTATTTATTTTGGATTTTTAATTCATATAAAACAATTTTATAATGTGATTCCTACTTGAAAAATCAATGTGAAACAACATCGACTAAGTCCACGTTTGTAACTCAATACATTGCAAAAAGCTCAAAAATGTGTAAAAAAAAGTCTGTTACTGTTTGTACAACAACAAACATTTTACACACTTATCAGTCTTTTGCCATTTAGAGTTACAAACATGGACTTGGCATATGTTGTTTCATGTTAATTTTTCAAGTAGGAAGCCACGATAAAATTGTTTTATAAATCCAAAATAAATACTCAATCATCATCCATATGGCCACTTTATGAGTGTATATGAAGACACAGACGATAACAATTTTGACTTTTTAGAAATTAGTAATCTTGTACATTTACCAGTCATCACATACTAAGGAAAACACCTTAGTTTATATCACTAGCAAAATGATTAAGATCAAAGTATAATTGTCGACATTTCTTAAAAATCCAAGCACATAGAAATGCAAACTTTAGTGTTGACCATAACCAACACACACTTTATGACATCAACGGCAATACAAATTGCAAAGAGGTAAATATTCTCAGCACCTATATTGACACAGATATTTCCTAAACTGTTGAATACACATAAAACACAAATAGTCTTACCTCCTGCCATTTCTCTTTGTTTTCTTTGATTATCGGTGTATCATACACGGCCCTGTAGTGTTTACAGATCTGCAGGTAAGACCCCTCGTGTTGATCTAGTTCTATCATTAACTTGTAATTTTTCAGTTTCAGTTCCTGCAAGTAATCAAGTCACAGAATAATATCAAATTAAAGCTCTTTTTTAAAATTAAGTGATCATGACTTTTCCTGCTAACAAAAAAAACAAAAGTCAATCCATCAACATTTCCATATGGTCTGCTACATTTACAAGAAATATGTAGCAACATCTACATTTTATACTGCCGTGTTATTTACATTTTGACTTTCAGACATCTGTAAATATTAATAATAATATATATCATCATATACCCTGTATCAATTCCAATGTAATTCAATGGAGAGCATGTGCATCAAACCCGCCCGGGCAATAATTTTCCGCATCACAGCCCTGCTCACTTTGCCCAAATATTTCAATTGGCATGCATACTCATAAATATCTGTTCACTCAGTGATTTGGTTTTGTTAATCTCTTCACTATTTTTGCGAATAAAATCATACTTCACTGCCAATTTATGTGATTATGTAATTCAAATGATGTTTCTGTGCCACTGCATGGGGTATATGATAAAACCTTTGTGGCCCTGATATGGATTTTGCAGACCTAGGTAGTACAGCTTACGGGGTCCCTCCTACACATGGTGACACATGCTTATAAATATGTATATAGCTAGTACAATATTAGTAGTATGTAAATGAATTGGATTTATAACACTTGGCACAGTGTGTTGGAAAGGTAGAGACTTGTATTACATTTGGTTTGATGAGAACAGTTTTATGGCATCTTTAAGTGTGTATGAAATGCCAGGGGAACTTCAAATATGTTTGTGAACCATGAACTATTATTATTATTATATAAAGAGGCCATACAACTGTTCTTATCAAATCATGAAATGTAATACAAGTCTCTGTACTTCCAACATGCTGTGCCAAGTGTTATTAATCCCATTCAGTTGTTTATTTTCCCTATTTGCCACAGGTTCCATTTATCAATGCATCGACGTCAGCAGTTGTAACATATTTGGTCAGTATATGCTATTTATGAGATCTGGAAATGGTCAATGATACTGTAGCACACAATTTCCTTACTTATTTGGGACTCGCTTCCAAGAAATTCTTTTACTCTGTGAGTAGAAATTTTCATTACTAAGTATGACCTGAGAGTCCGTCACAAACATTCATTCTCACTTCATTACTTATGTTTTAGTGCTACAAAAAGGCATTTCATGTCAGGACAAAAATGGGACTTGAGAACTGAATTGTTAATTTTAAACTAACTTCTATTTTCACCACGAAAAAACTCCCAAAAGAGTAAATGTAACATCATATAAGTGAAAGTACATAATTTTCTTTACATTACCTGTACATTTTCATCTGATGATTCAAAGAATCTGGTACTTATTTTCTTGCTAATAATCTGTGTTCGGATGTAGTCTTTGTTTGCCATACACAGTCTCATCTGTTCCAGAATAAACTCCACTTTCTCTTTTTTCTCCATTGAACCAAATGTTTCTACCTGAAATCCAATATATGCAAACAAAATCAGAACTACAACTCTACTTTATTTTATTTTACCACTTACAATTAGTGACGTAGTAAATTCTGAAATTGTTGAGATCCAATGCAGACACCTAGAATTTCATGATGATCTGGGAAATACAAAGATGTGGGTCAGCAGAAGACATGCATACATGATACTCAATGGGGAGGGAGACGGGGTGTGCCCTCTAATGATAGCCAAATTTTGTTGTTGTCAGTCAACATGAGAAAAACTGGAATTTCTTGTGAGTCAACACATAGTAAGAGATAGGGGAACACCAAATTTTGGTGTGTCACTAGAAATTGTTTGCATCAGTGGTGCATCAAATTGACTTAGAGGGCACAGTGGCGGTAGTTACAGTGTTTACATAAAAGTTGACTTTACAAATGGATAGGATTGGAGATACGATGGAGAGACTAGAAGTATGATCATACATACACTGAACAGATAGAGAAGATTATATATACACATACTTGTATTATAAGACATAAAATTCTGAAGCAACGTCTATGGGTAGTTGGAGTGACGGTCAGATGTATAAAATAACATCTTTTCATAAACAGCACCACCTATCATGGAGTGAACAAGACTGACAGTTTGCAATCAAAAACTCTCAGCTTGTCAAATTATGTTGTGTGTATTGGTTCAAATTGTAGTACTCATAACATCTTTTCATTTTAGTAATTCCATACAGGTGGTCAGGGGGTTAAACTCTTAACTCTTTTTTTCTTATGAGAATACCTCATGTTACTAAAAATACCTTTAGAACCAAATCTTATAAATACAAGTACTAACCTGCAATTCATGTAAAATCTTAGCAGCGTCTCCGATCTCTCCCTGGTCTTCTTTGATTTTGGCTAGTTTCATGGTTAGTCGAGCTCTCTCAATTTCAACATAGATCTAGGTATCAGAAGGCATGGTGGAAAACAGAGAATAAGTTAATGTATCAAGTTAAGAAAACACTATCAGTGACTATGGATGTGGATTTATAATGCACCTTTTCTCCAGAGAGTTCAAGACACTCACAATTATTACCCCCTGGCAATGGCAACACAAGGGCCATTTATACTTCCTCAACTCCCTGGAGAGCATATAATCCATTACAGCCTTTATAAATATAAGCGCATACTTTACAATAGCAATCAGAGAAAGACTTCAAATATAAGACAACATTATATCCACTATCCACAACCTACCTTGCCTGCTGTAATAGTTCGCAAAGTGTCGATTACTTTTAGTTTGGTCTCCATGTCTGGGGTTTCATCCACATATTCAAAGGCTTGCTGAACCATTTTCTGCACGGCCTAAAAAAGTGAACAAAAAATTAGAGAAATTATATTAATGTGATTAAGAGTGACAATTTTGTATTAGTTTTCCTATGCAAGATGCTAAGGGTATGATGACCAAAAATAAATAAAACATTACCTGCATCTATAGGGCAAGGTTTTTCTTGACAACATGCATGAACTGCTGTATATGCAGAACGATAGCTTTAATTGTAAAATCAGCGAAAATTGTGAGACAACGTTGACTTCACCCTTAAGACGCCATAGAAAAGACTCCCTAGGCCAAGGATATTTTCCACTACAGAGGAGGATCTTACCTACTCTACAATTAGGAAAGGAATAATAAAACATAGAACAATACTATTTTTTTCCTAATCCACACATTATATACATTGTCCAATGAATAATTTACAGATTATGCAAATGAGTAAACTTATCTGTATATATACATGTACAACTAATATAGGTAGGTACACTTTTGAAATCAAAGGAATTTATTGACGACAAAGTGACGTATATAAAACTACTCCTATCCAGACTTACCAGCTTGAGTTGACTTCTCTTTTTCGTCAGCAACATTAAATGCTCATTGAGAGCATTCCAGTCTTTCTGCTCATAGCACAGTTTGACAATAGCAACAAGAATCTTGCCAGTGGAATGAGCATCAGCTGCCTGCAGTAAATGGTAAAAAAAACTCGCATAAGTGTTCACCCTGATTCAGATCAAAACAAGCTTACTAAAATTACAAGCATTTAATAACTGGGCCAGGTTTTGGGTGATGTGATAATGGAGATGTGTAACAATTAATTGGATTATTGATATGCAATCTGGGCAGAGGACAGTACCAGTGGTAGTACTGTGTGATTTGAAAAGGGAGCACACGTTACTCACATGATCTGTCACTGGGATCTACCAGTGGTAGTACTGTGTGATTTGAAAAGGGAGCACACGTTACTCACATGATCTGTCACTGGGATCTACCAGTTGTAATACTGTGTGATTAGAAATGGGTGCACACATTACTCACATGATCTATCATTAGGATCTACCACTTGTAGTACTGTGCGATTTGAAAGGGTGCACACATTACTCACATGATCTATCACAGGGATCTACCAGTGGTAGTACTTTGTGATTTGAAAAGGGTGCACACATTACTCACAGAGACACATGATCTACATCATGGTATCACTAGGCTCTGGTAGTACTGTGTGATTTGGAAAGGGTGCACACATGGCTGACATGATCTACTTCTGCAAATATGAGTGCTTCTGAAACAACTTTTTGGTATACATTGTTACAAATCATGTACACTAGAGTGAAGACAGTGTAGACATTTTTTTAAGTTTTTTTTTCTTACATTCTTGTAAGACAACACAAACATTTCCTTGCTGTGGTTCAGTTCTGAACTCAGGCTACAAACAGTGTGTGTATGGGTGTTGAAAAGCCCTGAGTATTTCGGTTGACTTGTTGTATAGCAACTTTTAGAGGCAGAGGTGGGTTGGGGGTCACCCAGGTGGAAGAGGTGACTTGAAGAGGGAGTAGATGAACTGAAAAAACAAGGAAACCAAACCATAAAACAAACTTACTGTTCTGGTTTGCTTTTCAAGCGACATCAAACTTTCTAGGGCTTCAGTCAGCTTCCCATCCTGAAATAACAAAGTAATCATTAATTGTATGTATACATGCAGTGATACTCATTTTATAAAATGAAAATATCTACTTGCACCATGGAGGTACAATGTATAAGATCTCCCCTTATATATTATACATGTACAATGTACCTCCATGCTTGCACTGACACTGACAGAGTACAAAATTTTTGCTGACGTCTCGTCACCATCGTTAGGGATATTTTTATTTTATTTTTCGGCTCTGTGAATATACATTTTCATTCGTAACTAAGTACCCTGAGTCCATGCACATTCATTCCCGGATAATATATATATTTTTTCTTTCTGTAAATCTAAGTCTAAGAATATGTAGATCGGATCCGAGTTTATATATCATATGGTTATTTTGTTTATATTGTTGGCTTATTGGTTCGTCGCAATACATTTGTACGTTGATATTTTTCAAATAAATTCTCATCCTAATCACTACCCTAAATTACAACTGCGAAAGAAAACAAAGCCGTTCATGATGTGTACCGTAATTTGGTAAAGATCTACGGACAGGGAAATACTACTACTACTACACTGTACACACGAACATGTGACATGACTTGCAGTATGATTAATGTCGCTAAATGCTCAGAAAGTGGATTTAATACACCCAAATGTACATTCAAAATAACATGATTGATCGTTTCGTATACAGTCTTTCCTTACCTTTGCTAACTTCTCACATTCTGGTATTCTTTTCGCTACAGTATCACTGTAATCTACTTCCATTTTCTGCAGCCTACCTTCGTCGGTGGACGCCATTTTGACTAAAGATAGTGAGTGAAAACGAGGCTCAGATTGACTGATTTTATTTTGAATCCTGAGGGCGCTAGTACTCCAACTCGGATTGCAGTCATTGCAGTGGGTTGTGCAGTAAACACTGCACTGGCAGTACTACTACATTGCCCGATCTTGTAATTTTCATTCCAGTGTCTAGGCCCATTATAAGAATTACAGCAAAGTTCTCTTTTATGGTGTCTTTTCCGTTCTCCGCATTTTCTTGTACTGTACTCTAAAACGGCGTATACTACAACATGTACAGCTGCTAGAGACTAGTCGACTACAGACACTATTGTATTCGGTGGAGGGTCTATGATTTAAGCCCACATGGAAAAGTGCATCTTCATCAATGCTAACATTTTTTACACAAGGTCAGCGTATACATACAGTATAGTCTTCTAGAAAGCCGCGTTTATTCAATCGGGATGTGATCATTATGAGACGTTTAATGTGTCCTATACAGGGGAGTATTGTAACACACATAGTAGACATGGACAAAATTTAACCACACTATCCATTGGAACTTAATTGCATGTGTCTCATTTGATATGACTATTTTCAAGTTGTTTTAATGTTTAAACCAGTAATTAATTTCATGGGGTGCATGTTGTTGTTGTTATTGTTTTTTGTTCCTCCCATTCTATTGATGGGCAAACAACAAAATAAAAAATACACCGCAAAATGCAGATGGCTGGCTAAAATCAAATGAAGGGTGTAATGAGATGAATCTAGACTAGAGGTTTTATCATTTTGGTCTACTTTCTCTACTGGAACGTTGTCTTCTGACTACATATTTTCATGCGCTTTAGATTAATTTTTCGTTCGACATTGCCAGGGCATTGCATTGAACGTCTCATACTACTGGCTTGCTGTCGAAGGGCGCCCTCAATTACAAAATTTTATTTCCATTCGTTTTGGATGTGTGCGGCCACCGGTACGCGCACATGTACAGCAGCAGATACTAATAAAATATCCGGTCGACGAAATGTGATATGATAAATGTAGCTCGTAACTCATCTTGTTCATCATTTGATACGTAACCTAAGCTTACATCTTTTCATATCTTCAGACAGGTAAACCTATACTTCAAGCGTTTCAACTGTATAGAAAATGACGCTATAGTTGTGATGAACGGTTCGGATAGTATATAAAGCTCCAAACAGTAGGTTAGGTCCATACCCATTCTTTAATTTGTTGTCGTCAAGCTGGTAGATCTAGACTTAGTACTTATTCTTTTTGCAATGAATTAAGCCTACATTAATTTGATACTACATTGTATGATAGTCATGTGGCATCTCTCAGTTTTCCTTCTCACCCAAGATTCAAATTTATACCCTTCGTCTGAAATTTATATACACAGATTGTATTTTTGGAAAATTGACGCCTGGCCGTGGGTTCAAAGTACAATAACTTTTAAATTTATTATTGAACATTTTATCAAAAGACTAAATTTTATTTTATACTCGAATTTATGGAAACTCCTGTCATAGATCTAGAGTTCTTGACGTAGTCTGACCAGTGAGACTGCCATTGGACGCAAAATGAGTGGTAGTAATTGTGTGTTTCCGATAACACGGCCTTGGAAAATTGGGTAGGTAGGCAGGTGGGATTTTATTTCATTTTAAGTCTTTTTATTTTTGAAAAATATTGCTTCGACCCAAACAAACAAAATGTCCGTCAGAATACCCATTCTGTGATAGTTTGATGAAATATTGTACAGACATCACTGGGGAAAGAAAACAGACGTGCATGATGATCAAGAAGATAAAGAATTTCTTATCTTTTTGTTTTAAATATTTAAAAAAAAAATGTTTAGGGTCGGACGCTTAATAAACTAGGGTCGGTCAAGTTATCGGAAACACACAATTTTTTTTATTTGGCCTAAATGAAAAGCTGTTTTGTAGTAATTAGTTTATCATACAACTCACAAGCGACCGTGAGTGACTCATGCTGACCCCCTGGGGCTGACCCACCGACTGACCGTACTTGTCCGATGAACTCCAGTATCATGTCAATTCGTGCGTGACTGTATAAAGTGGGTTGAAATTGGGTCACATTCTGAGTATGTGGAGCAAAATAACACTGATTTTTTTTTTAATTTTACGAAATATTAAAAGACTGAAGAAAAGAGGACATGACACTAGAGATAAAAGGATAGAGGGGTGAGGGGAGAGAAGAGGGTGGGATTTGAAGCAGAGGAATGGTAAGGAGAGATGCGTCCCGGGAGGAGGGGGGGGGTACTCCTCAAATTAAATTCTCAAGCGGGAGTGTGCCGCCTAAGTTAAAAACATCTACCAATGTAGATCTATATTCTCAAAAAAGGGAGACCCATATATAGTTGGGGATTTCTGGTCACAAAAAGACCCATGTTCTGTTGCTGTGAAGGGATTTGTATAATTTATCAATAAAAGCATAGAGACGTTTTCCATGTTATCGACCCAATGATCAGGGAAATTTCAGATGAAAAGACGATCCATGCATATTTGGGACTTAATCTATTTGGGCGGAACATACATGTGAAGTAGCTAGTGGAGTTGACGAAGAGAAGAGAAGAGAAGAGAAGAGAAGAGAAGAGAAGAGAAGAGAAGAGAAGAGAAGAGAAGAGAAGAGAAGAGAAGAGAAGAGAAGAGAAGAGAAGAGAAGAGAAGAGAAGAGAAGAGAAGAGTGAGAAGACAAGAGAAGACAAGAGAAGACAAGAGAAGAGACAAGAGAAGAGAAGAGAAGAGAAGAGAAGAGAAGAGAGGAGAGGAGGAGGAGGAGGAGGAGAAGGAGAAGGAGGGGAGGCCTACGGTTGGGGAGAGGAGAGGAGATGAGAGCAGGAATTGAGTATTTGAAACTTGGAGAGGAGCATAACATTTAAGAAATAACCAACATGGGGAATTGGATCTCGAAAGAATTGTAGAACATTTACAAACATAGTAGACATTATGCCAACCATGAAAAAACATACATGTACACTTCACAAGAACGTGATCTCATATCGAAAAATATATTAAAATAAATTAAAAAGAGACAGAAAAAAAATCGATGATGTATACACTCGATACGTGTCATTACATAAGTCCCTCGAGACTTATTGGCAAATGATTTGAAACATAAGTAAGTAGGCAGTTGGTATAATATGAATATGGTATGCAGTATACTAGTATTACTTTACTATACAGTATATATATATATCGATTTAGTTTATAGTGTAACCAAAAAGAGATATTCTAAATGTTTCCAAATGCACTTTTTTAAATTCCCATATTATATAAATACATCGACAGGGTTGTTATCGATTACTTCGATTCGCCTGCAATGAAGAACGTCACGCGCGCATCCATGGCAACCGGGGAAAGTGACTTAGACTCGAGAGGGCCTATAGCTATGACGTCACCGACAATCACACTGATTGGAAAGTGTGCATCGTTGGTGGATGGATGCTATCCTCGCGCTAGGGATTGACAGCGATGCAACATGTCACGCTGTGTTGCGACGACTGCCTAATTTTATTTCGTGACAAGTCAGTGCAGTGAAAGGTTAGTGTTTAGCTGCGATTCTTGAAATTTGAAGAGTGTATATGTTTCATTTTTAGCCTATATGGTGCGATGAGATCAGTATGGATCAGTTCCCATGTACGTGCGACAACGGGAACACGGCTATACGGCGATAGTAGCGTGGAATTCAACAACCAACTTCGTGTCAGTACACGGATATTTTGCTGTTAATGCTTAAAGGATATTGTTACAACACATGTTGCACGTAGTTTGAACTGACGATTCCTGCATTCCATACGACTTTCCAGACGACGTGACATTGAAAACAAAATGACAGATTTCCTTTAAAACATTTCAACGACAAGTTATGACTTCTATCTCAGTGTCTACAAAACTGTTACAACCCTGTGTGTAAGTGTGTAAATCAGTTTCTCTGTGTGGTCTGCCTACATCAATATTCATTGCCAGCTGTTGCGTTATTTCTCTTTCCATTTATTTAGTGGTTTTGTGCACACATTTCACGATTGAAAAAAAAAGTAATTAAATTTGCAGAAGTAACCATTTTAATATAGTATGAATTAAAATTGAGTCGTCTGTTAGGCAAATGATTGGATACGGGGTAAGACACTAACTTCTCTCCATCGTCGCAAACCACGGCCTGTTTTTAAGGCACCGTTCTTTTCGAATTGTAGCGAGAATGCTTCTCTCGTTGACAGTGAACAATCATTTATGTGTTCCCAAACATCTTTTTATTTGCCTGTTGGCATGCAATATTACCAGAAACAGCACTCGTAGATCGAGACTTTTACTTTTCGAAGCTAGTATTTCAAAAAAAAAGGTCACCCCGGGGGTCACCTAGGTTTCAACTGATTCGAGAAGTCATTGAGAGTGAAGGTTTGGAGGATCATAATAACATATAAACGTGGAAGTTATCGAGGTTAAGATGCCAATAGAGAAAACAGAGACCACAAATTGATAGAAAACATGATGTAGTTAATTGAACATGTTTTTATCATATCTCGTTTATAAATTTAGCAACGTGACCGACTATATTATCAGGTCACAGTCTAACAATCCTGGTAAGCGTTGCTATTTTTCAAATGAAAGATAAGGCACGGAATTTGCAAATACGCAAGGATTGCCTGCGTTTTCTAGCATAAAACCCACACATTCTTCGGCTGAAATTTGCAAATTAAAAAGAAATTTATCTATTTATTTGTTATTTACGTGTCTTCAAAGTGATGAGCATAATTAAAGGGGCATAAGTTGCGTCATCAGTGATTGTAATTGTTTGGGGGTGGGGGTGGGGGTGGGGGTGAATTCTCGCTACATGGTGAAAGCAACCTGTAGTGTTCTACTTATTGATTACTTAATGAGGCATACTTTCAGCAATTCTATTTGCAATTTATGTTTTCTGTTAGTGTTGCTCCTAACATGCTTTAGTGAGCCCCTGATACAAAAGTGATGCAATAAATGAATAAATATGTAATACTCACACCTGATATTGAGCTCTAAAACTTAAACTAATTAATAACAGAATTAAGTAGATTTAATTAAATGTGCTAAAATGTAGACGAAATGCTCATTATGCCATCAACTGCACTAACAAAGTCGGAAGATGTTTTTAATTTCATCAAAGGTTATGCATTGACATTAGCATTACATTAGCATATTTAATTAAGCAATGTTGATGTATGTATTTTCACCATAGTAAAATGGCTTATAGACTCGGCTTGTGCCACTTTAGAATCGAACCTAACCAATGCAAACAATATATTGCTCTATAAAGTGCACTCCAACATATGCTGTGTTAGCTTTAGTTTGATTTTAATTTGGATTTTTATTTGTTATTCTTCCTGTTGAAAATTAAGACATCTTCAATTGCCCACCCAGGAACACCACGCCTGTGTACAAATGTAAAACTGTCAGGCGTCACATGATTTATTGGGTGACAGTCCTGGAATAAAGCTTCTCACATAAATACTTACATGTATTATTCACATGAAACCTCATAATTTAATTCTTGTGATTGTTCAATGAATTCAAAGGTTAGGCTCCATCAATTAGATATTTTGTGTGTCGTTCTTGAATTTTCCCAAAATCTAACAGGCAGACAGGGCAAATAAAACACACAGAGAAAAAAACCACAATGCTAGCATGTCATGTGAAATTCACCTTTCTGTTGATTCGTTTTCTATTTTTACCTAAATCTACAATTCTGGTGAAATATGCAATATAAATGTTTAATAAAATCCAAAGTTTGATTGTCTTATTAAACAACTAGTTAGAAATATGTGTAGTTATTCTCTGAAGATATTTGAATGGTCTTTCCATTTACAATAGTATGAAAATATTGCCTTGTGCAAAAAATTTAAGCAAAACAGAATGAGTTTGTTTTTTCTAAACCTACCGACAAACCTACACGAAAGCAGACAGCAAACAAAGAATTTAATTGTTGATGCCTTATATGAGTTTCTTCAACATCTGAGTAATTCTTACCAGAACTGATGTCTTTATATCATATTATGTTAGTATTACTGCATGTAGGGGATTTGATCATCAAATTCTTGCTGGAGTGTCCCATCTATCCCGTCTCTTTAAAGCAAACATCACGCCACTTTCATATAGTGTGAACATTGTTTTGTAAGAATGAAAAATCTGATCTGTTTGACCTTTGTGATAATTAATGATGCCAAAAAGTTTATTCTACAACTCCCACAAGATTTATTGAGATTCAACAGCTGTTTGACATAAATTTGCCATTAACACAATTTGAGCTTTGGGGCACTTTTAACGAAGTGAAGAGGAAAATTGCAAGTTGAATATCCAATTATGTAGTAACAAGTTTAACCATGTACATTGTAGTATTTATTTCCTGCTGGGTTTGAAATTGCAAATTGTAATATGTCTCCAGTAATTTTGCTTTCCTATATTTAAGTGGTATGAACCACAGGCATTTGTTTCCTGAGATAGGTTTCAGAATAGAATAAAATATCGATAATATTGACATATTTGGCTGAAGATTTGATATAACGCACATATTTGTAGGATCATGCAAGTTGATCACACATCGCAGATATAGTGTATATATAATGTATATATAGTGTATATATATCTGCAGTGTGTAGAGTTATGCGATCCTAGAAACCTGTGTTATTTTACCTCTTTCATATATTATCGGCCAAATATTAATATCCATATTTTATTGTATTCTGAAACATATCATATCTCAGGAAACAAGTGCCTGTGGCATGAACAGACCTAATTGATTGTTGGACATGTTTGACAGAATTCTGTTTCTACTGATTTCTTTCAGGCCTGTTGATGTTATACCTTGACAATTAAACAGTAAAGTTTACTACAACTTACAAGAAAGATCGAAATCTGTGTGTATATATAAATTTACTTCATCTTTGTTATGTTCACAAATAGAACTTTGCATAAACATCATGTTTAATGCATACAACCAACCACGCCTGCCACGACGGTGTTATAATGACCACCAAGCGCGCTGGCAGTATTGGTACTGGTTTCGTCAACCCGTACCAAGGCTGCGACAACCACGTGAAAAAGTTGTGTATTCTGGAAACTCCAAAGGTGCCATAGCTGTTTGTGTCATTTTCCTTGGAATATTCTGTGTTATATCTGGACTTTTTATGTCTGGCTTTGGATTCAGCTACACGTATAGTTCACCACTTCAAATAATCGGACCAGTTTTCCTCGGAATCGGACTTCTCATGATCGTTATTGGCATTGTCCTGTGTGTGCTAGTTAGTCGGGAGCTTGCAGCTGAAAGTGAGGAAGCCAGCCCAGCCATGGAAGTTGAATCTCCAGGAGAAGAGAAACCGTTGTCAAAACCGACTGCTCCGAAATTACCTCGTCTTGTGATGAATAACAATGGAACTTCTCCCGTAGCTTCTCCCACCAAACACAGCAGGTATGTTAACACAAAGAGGCATAGCCCAGAGTGAAACATTTTTCTGTGTTAGTTTTAGATTCATGGGATAATTACATATAAGTTGAAGGTGTCTGGTATCAATGCAATTGCTGAACTGCATTTTCGCACTTCTAACCAAATTACAAACATTTTCATGACTTCACTGTCAGTGATCACAGCTACTGTATTTACTACTGAGGTGTGATAAGTTGATAAAATTTACTTGTAATGTGAGATATGGTGCTGGGTTTCCAGTAGTATTTTGATGTATTTCTCAGTAAACAGGTTCATAAGGTTGCGAACTTCCTGTTTACCATTGTGTTTTTACATTGCATCGATCATATAGTGGTGTGACCACTATATATATAGTTTTCATCATGGTTTACATCATATATAAATGTGTCGATGTCGCACTTGTGAATTTTCATTTAGGAGGAGGGGGAGAGGGTTTTGTCCTAAATGAACAATGTTCATTTGTTGAGCTTATGCGACATTGTGCGATGGTCCCTATAAGTGTCTTGGTGTTATTATTGAGAGTTAAAACCTTTGTTGTGTAAGAACAGTCACTGGATGTTATTCCTAGGCAATGACTGCCACCCAATGGAATGAGTAAAACACTTATAAGAATATCTTTGGAAAGATTCTTTCATACTTATAGCATACAGTGACTCCCGAGGACAGCATTTAATTATGCATAGAACAAATACTTTTATTAACTATCTTCAGATGTTTGCCAAGTGATGTAAACAGTGTGGATGATCAAATGATAAGCGTATCTTTTGAATGGCATTTTACAAAATGTGACAAAATATATGAACTGAAAGATGTGATAAAATATGATGAAATGATATAATATATACACTATATACATGTATATGTATACATATAAAATATAGCATATGTATGCATGTATGCATGTATGTATGTATGTATGTATGTATGTATGTATGTATGTATATGTACATACATGTATGTATGTATGTATGTATGTATATAGTTATTATAATTATCTATCTATCTATATATGTATATTTTCATTATATACATGTAATATGTAGACGCAACATACAAATATTTATTTTACAAGGTCTTTACTGACTTCAAAGTGTTCAATTTTCAAGAGAATCTAACTATCACCAGATTCTCCAGACACACACAAACAGTTATTCTTTTTTAAAATAAACACTGCACATACTATTGTTAACCCTAAAGTTCTAACAATTGCATATTTCCTCGATAAAAGATCAACTTAAGGCTAATCAGCGAGCCATAGAAAGCGCTCTCTGCTCCCAGTGAGAATAGATCTACATTTCTAAAAGGAAAGAGTTCAATATTTGAGAACATGTATGCTCAAATGGGAATTTATTTTATGATATTTTTCAGGTGTTTCTTTTCCTTTGACGTGATATCTAAATGTAATTTTGTGTTCTCCAATATGTACGGGTCAATACTGTGTCATTTTTACTGTAAAGTCACGAACATAAAAATGTATGAATCACGATGTGAAATATTGAGATAGTTTGGTGTTTACAGGAAATTAGAGGAGGGTTGTAACTTGTAGATAAACCAAGGAATGCTTTTTTAAAAATAATTTACTGATTACACGCTAATAATTCTTGCAAAGATTTAAAGGAAAGTTAAGTCAGACTTTACTTTCTGCCTTAGTATTCTTGTACACCAACTTACATGTGATTTTGGGTGATAAAATAGCCTAACATACACAACTTTGGAATTATGTAAGGAGTGCTGTTCTAATTATGGTTTTCCACTTTGGGGATTTCCTACACGGATTTATGGGAAATCATAATGACATCATCATTACCTCAATCTGTAAAAATGCCTTGGCAAAGATGGTAACTATGATGATGAAGTCTCCTGTAATGATTTCCCACAAACCCTTGCAGGAATTCCCCAAAATGGCAGAACACATTATAAGTGCAGTCTCAGGGCTTTGTTACATTAAGATTCAAAGTTGAATAATTTAATGAGGTGCTATTTTATCATCCAAAGTCAATTAAAAGTTAATTTACAGCAAACCCGTAAGCCTGAATTGACTTTTCTTTAAACCCAATTTAAACACAAGATCTGAATATATTTATTACATGACATGACACATATATAATCATGCAGGCATCAGTGAATCTAATAATTTTAAACAATTATCTCTGTGAAAATAAACCCGCCTTTTCCTATCACCTTTTGTTGTAATCATTTAACCATGCAATAGAGTAATTGAGTTAAGGGTCGTAAAAAGGTCACAATTAATTGCATAATAAACATTCCTCATTGAATATCTAAAATTGTTGAATGAGTCTCAAGTTAATGTTCTCTTCAAAGGCTTTTTGTGAGAAGCTCTGTTCAGTGTTCCAAAGACTTCATTCAGAAAAGTAGATGATCACATCAAGAGTTATAGACAGATAGTTTGATATCACCTTTGTCTCTTTGAATATGCCCTTTGACCTTTTGATTCATATCTACCATGTATTTTATCCTATGTTTAGAACTGAATTGGAAATTCAGTCCAGGCGATCTCTCTTGGGCGTTGGATTTGTATGTTCTGAGGTAGTGTTTATCTCTATAAGTTGACTCAACTTTGTAGTCTATATATATTTACTTGTACTGTGACTTGATACAGTAACTGCACGTCTTACCCCATGTAGACTGTATCAGCCATGTCAGTCATTAAGCTGACCCAATTCCCTTATTTTAACCAAGGATCTCTGTATTTGATTTGGTACTTTAACTTTGTTTAAAGGAAAAGTCCAGTTATATAGGCTTATATATTTATAGACTTGTTTTGAACACTTCTATCAACTTATAATTTTGGATGATAAAATACATCACAGCAGTAATTCAACTTGAAAGCTTGTAAAGAAGTCATATTGCACTCTTACATGTGTTTAACCATTTTGGAGAGTTCCTGCAAAAGTGTGTGCGAAAATATCTGGTGGTGACATCACATTTAGCACAAGTTTTTGTCTTGGCACTCTTTGTATAAATTTGTCAGACTAGGCTTTACTTTATTAAAGTCCAAATTTATGTGTTAATAATTTCTGTCAAAAAATAGTTAAACCCAACTTTATGTGTATAATTATGATGGTATAAATAATTATGAAACAGTTACAAAACAATTATGAGAACATTAAAATCATTATATCTGGTTATAGATTTCCAGGTGGCCTGTTAGCAAATTTAATATGCTAATGTATCAATGTCATTATGTTTGTAGTTGTACACCTGGTAATGTAACATTTATACAGAAATGATAATTCATCTTCATTGTTTTATGAAAAAAATGATTATTAACATGTCACATAATGAAATTGCTCATAAATCAGGTAAGGTAGAAAATAACACTTTTTAATAGATTATGATTAATATGAATTAAGGCAAAAAGAAAGAAAAAAAAAATTGTGTGTGTGACTGACCCTAGTTTAAGAAATTCCTTGTCTTCTTGACCTTCATGTATGTCTGTTTTCTTTCCTCAGTGATGACTGTACATATTTCATCAAACTATCACAGAAGGGGTATTCTGACAGAGAGTCATTTGGTTTGGAGGTTGAAGCAATTTTTTTGAAAAATAAAAAACTATTATAAAGATAAAATAAAATGAAATAAAATCTGTGAGACCATCAGTGTTATTGGAAACACACAGTTATGTGAAATAACTTTTTTACATTAATGCTTAGTTTGACATTTTACGGCAATTTATGAAAAATGAAAAATGATTTTCAATCAGATGGAAATATCCCTTGCCCACCCAGTTCTATGCAACATGTAGACAGAGATATAAGTTGTAAGAGCGATGGGGAAAGAAATGTAAAAATTATGCTAATGCACGACTTCACTCGCATTCATTTATTTCTGTACAGTCACAGGATGCTTATTTGCTACAAAAAAGATTGAGTAGCATATAGAAAGTGCTACATTGTTGCACAGTGTGTTTTGAGCCATGCACTCATATCTATCAATTTAGCTGAGATCATAATTTTCTGAAAGCCATATAATTTTTTTGGATCAAGGTGATAAATAATTGTCTGCAATCAGTAAAAAGATTAAGACAGGGAAATGGGACTGTTTAACTTTAATTTGTAGACATCTATAGGCATGTTATGTAATGAACGAATGTCATTAGAAGACTTAATTAAGAAATCTACATATTTGACATGTGCGATAGTGGATTGTATAATTCTGCTTAATTGCATTTGTAGTAATGAATAAACACAAACCGACTTGTTTGTGTTTAAACAAACTCGAAATACAGGATTTATTTTCAGGTTGTTTCAGTATCATGCATGACAATGCCTGTCTACGACAACGCCTGCCTACGTCAGTGATTTTCTGGTGCTTAAAGGTGCACTCAAGCTGCAACTGGAATATTTTTTGAAAATGCTTTATTTGATATAATGACTTACGGATAATATTGTACACCCTAAACAGTACTGAATCACTTATGAGTAGATGTACTTGTTCAGTTGTTCACATAATATGGCACAATAAATCCCATCAAATCAATTTTTAGCTCTCCACCCAAAAATCAGCTCCCCAATGTGATTACTATTCCAATCTGTTTCAGTACAATTTATGGGTAAAATCAACCACTGATTAACATGTACAATGTCTAATTATTGGTATTTTAACAATTTTCAGTGAATATATTGTTGGTTCTCTGATTGAAAAAAATTCTCTAGTTACAGCTACATGAAGTGCAGCTTTAAAATATGAAATATGATTATATGAAATATATTCCCTATTGTTTCAAATTTATGAAATACCAATAATTATACATTGTACATGTTAATCAGTGGTTGATTTTATCCATAAATAGTAAAACAACAAATTGGAATGGTAGCACATTGGGGAGCTGATTTCTGGGTGAAGATCTAAAAATTAATTTGATGGGATTTATTGTACCATATTATGTCACTTATGATTATATTAGTCACAAAGAATTAATTTTCTTCGTTCAGTTCAAAACAGATCAATTAAGTGCTTTGTCACTATAAGTATATGTCTCTCATTCGGCTCATACAGACAAATAGCTCATGAAGTCAGTCAAATTTTTATTGACTAAATGAGAAAAATATTGGGGAATAATATCTTATATTAATTTTCAATAACTGTTCTTATTAACAGAAAACAACATAGTATTTACCACTATCTATTAAGACTGGATAAAGAAGTTTATCCAATGGACCAATATTAATTTTTGTATCTCCAAGAAAGTTGGGGACTAATTTACTAATTTACTGTCAATGCACGTATTCTACCATATGTTATCTTAAAATGGCCATATGGATGACAAATGGTATTTTTTTTGGATTTTTAATCCTAAAATTAAGACAACTCTACTATGTTTTCCTACTTGATAAAACAATGTGAAATAGTATTGACCAAGTTCGTGTTTGTAACTCAATAAATTACAAAAATCTGAAGAAAAAAAGTGTGTAAAAAGTTTATGTACAATAACAAAATATTTGAAACAGTTTTTAATTTTTTGCAAATGATTGAGTTACAAATAATGATTTAGCATATGTTGTTTCACGTTGTTTTTTCCAAGTATAAAAACATACTAGATTTGTCTTAAGAATTAAATATCCCAAATAAATACCCATTTGTCATACATATGGTCACTTTAATTTGATCTTGAATATCTTGGTTTTAAAATAAATATTTCATGTTAGTTGTTATATTTCTGTTATAATAGGTACATAACTCCTGTGTACTTGACCTAAACCAAGTAGAGAAGTGAAATGACTTATGAAACCTTTTCTTTTAGGAAAAGCAACCGAAATAAATCATATTTAATTATATATAATATGAAATTCATCATCCTAATGATCTGCAGCTGTTGGCAAATGGAAACTCTATTTTCAGAACTAGTTTTCATTTCATTGTGCCATATATATATAAAGGACTACTTTTTAACTAGAAACTGACAGCATGGGTTTATTTTCACTGAAATTCATGATTCTGACTTATTGCACAAAAAGTAATACTGAGAATGAATGGTCAGATTTAAGTAATTAGTTCCAGTAAATGTCTCATTTCATCATGACAGTGTTGCAATAACTATTTTTTATGATATGTTAAATCAATCAATCAAAGAATTTGTATAGATAAGGAACAATAATGTAGATCATAGTAAAAGTTAGAAAGCTCTTGCAAACAGATCCATCTCAATATCCTTCTTGAATTTATCAACAGTGGGTGACGAACTAAGTTCAAGTAGTATACTGTTTCATAAGAGGGGCGCTGCTGACGAAAACGCACTCTCACCACATAATTTTGTATGACAACAGGGTACAAAAATGAGTTTTTTCTGTTACGTATTAATTATTAATAATTACGTACTTAACATGTGTATATCTGAGCATAGTGTAGTCAACTGTTGATGTGTAATGTAACTAGATATCCAGATGTTAGAAATATTAGTGTTTAATCTTCATTGACCCTGAAGGGAGCAGTACGTATTATTTACATTGAGAAAGGTGGTGCACCTGTTGTAGCTATTGATTGATAGTGTATGGGAGAACAGAGTCAGCATTTTCATGAAAGACCTTGATGAACACCAAACGTTGCATTCATCACTCAATCTTGTGTGTCTTCATTTATGGTACTTGACTTTCAAAACCTTTATATAATCATTTTCCAATATATGTGTTATTTAAATGCAATAAGGCCAAATAAAAATAATAGTGTGCCCCCCCCCCCCCCCACCCCTATCAGTTTGTCGACAACTTGTACATTTGACAGGACTAATTTGATCACCAAAGAAATGGGCTCCATCCTTCCGGCATCAATTCACTGTAGTTTGCTGTCCTTGAGTTTCCCAAAAAATAAATACTGAAAAAAACCTGACAATGCTAGTATATGTCATGTCAAATTCACTTTTCTGTTGATTCGTTTTCCTTTTTGTATCTATATCTACTAACACTGGTGAAATGTAAAAAATAAAGCCCACAGTTTGATTGTCTTTACAACTTCTTAAATATACTGTGTAGTATTTCTGAAGATATTTGAACGGTCTGTCCATTTAAAATATTATGAAAAATGCAGGCTTGCACAGAAATTTGAACAAAACGAAGTGTGTTTACAGTGTGTTATAAATCTACCAACAAACAAACCCAGCCACACACGAACGGCAAACAAAGAATCTAATTGATGGCACCTAAAGTATTAACTCAAAAAATAAATGGAAAAAAATAAAAAAATAATAGGAAATAGTTACAGTAACATTATACTTGCATGTCATGATGAAATGTGACATTTACTGGAACTACTCGAATCTGATTATTTTCATGTTCAGTATTATATTTGTGCAGGAAGCCGTGTGCGAATTTCAGTGAAAATAAAGCTTTGCTGTTAATTTCCAGTAAATATGCAGTATAGTTCTCAATATTATGTATAAAATTATATTTTTCATAAAGATCAAACATTTGCTTCAAGTTGTTTGTGGTCATATTGACGGTGAATAGATAACAGCACATTTGTGTCAGCTTGGTTTCACTAATCATTGCAATTGTTATATAATAGACATTTCATCAGTCAATACTAATTAAAGCTGGAAATTGGCTTCTGTGTAATTGTACATATTGGCAGCAGTCCATGTATTTATTGGCAGAGTCTATTGAGCAAATTTGATTGGTTTCATAGCTTTATTTTTCTGCCAGTTTCTCAATTGATTCAGTGAAACTGTCATAAAATCTGTCTTTTGAATAAAACATTGAATTGTTATTTTGAGCTCAATGATGACTAGAGTTATCTTATCTATTGAATGATACAGATATTATATTAATAAATGAATATACTATATAATAATACAACTTAATGGCTCTTGACACTCAATCTTGACAGACCAGGACTGACATGTAATATATATATAGAAATTTAAGGATGTCACAATTCTGTAGACGGAAAGAAAACCCTAGCTGAATATAGTGACATATTTGATCGAAGGTATTGTCATGTTACCATGGCAACTGAACAATGACTAGGAAATTTCATTTTTTTATGTGCAGTGCTAGGATGAATTTGAGCTATGAAAAAAGGCATGTTGTTTTGTCTGGCAATGTTTGTATTTCATGCTTTCGGGTTGGATATTTTCTTTTCATATTCTGTGGAAGTAGTGTTTGGGAGTTAAATAATGATGCGCTGTTGCGCTGATTTTGCTATACACTTAGATTCAGTTGGTGCATATAATATCTTTAATGGCAGCCACAATTATAACCTCAGCTTAACATGTATAACATGATGATTTCTTATTTGTAAGCTAAGATTTGATGTTGATATTGTACCAGGCTTTAAGATAGAATGGTCAGTTTATATCCTCTTTCCAACTAAATATGGTTTTGTAAATAAAATGTATTGTCCTATTTTGAAATATAAGACGTTCATAATAGGAAACTATAATTTCTGAATTTGCATAATTTCAAACTTAAAGGAACCCCCAAAAAGAACCAAGTCACGCAGTTGATATCGATATTATTGTTAATATGAAGTGTAAACCACAGACACTTCTTTTTTTTTTTTATAAATTGTCTTTCTATTTGTTTCCTTTTTCAAAAAGAATACTGACACTCCATCCCAGGCTGATATTTCACAGGATGTATACTTTTCTGAATATCTGTAAAAAACAAATTTCGAAATAGGTAAAGTTAATTTTTATCTTCAATGAAAATATCTTTGAAATCATAAATGAACGATATATTACATATACTCTGGCATGCTATTATGGATTTATGGCTAAAAGGATAAATTGGGATGTTTTTGCCTTGACCTAATTTTTGTTAATTCACAGGAGTTATGAAAGTCATAATATTTTCTGTAGGATTTCATTTTAATGAAAAAAAAACCATACCAGTGAAAGATCCAAGATTCAAAATAAAAGATGTATTTCTAAAATGTTCAACTAAATAACAACCCCCTTCACACTTCAAATAAAAAACCCTACCACTGTGACAACCACCATATCCATCACACATACATGAACACGCACAGCACACAACTATACTATTACATAGTTTACATACATACATACATACATACATACATACGTACGTACGTACACACACACATACATACATACATACATACATACATACATTCATTAATTACTAAGCTTTTAGTTATGTAAATGCTAAATAGGAAGGGATATATTACTAAGTATTGCTTTTGACGTCATACGTCAAAACCATATGGTACCACACTCAACCACAAACAGCTCTTGACATTATATGATTCATCATTCAAACAAAATTGGCAACAACAGACTGTTGGCTGACTATTACAAATTTACAACATTATTTACACAGTAATAATAAAAGCTAAACTACCTCAGTAAGCTAATGCCTTTCCGTAGTGTATTAGATGAATAAGGTAGGCTAATAAATATTCGGATATCATATTTATAAGTAAACTAATGAAAAACACACACAAGCTGTTACAATATTTATCAAAACTTAAAATACAAATACGTCACAAGCAAAATAGTATACACTATAATTGTGATTTTTTTTTAAACAGGCAAGAAACAGACATTTTTCTCTCTTGTATTCAAGTTTAGGTGATGTAAATTTATTTAAACAAAAGAAAAGCAAATTAAGATTAAAGTTAAAATTGTCACAAGTAATATATCCTAAAGGTTTGACTATAGTCATGGTGGCAACACAATTGTTTAATATATGCGTACAATATTTTGAATTATTTACTGATTCAGCTGCAAAAATAAGCAATATCTGTTTAATTGCAGCACAGTATATTGTTTCATTGATACAGGCCTTGAAATAAAACTTTCAAAAATACTGGTACTCAGTATGATGTGTGATGTATACAACTCTAACAAAAATGAATTTGAATATTACAATGGAATTAGCTATTATAAGCTATATCTAACAAGAATTGCAGCATAATAATATATTGTTACCATCAATAGTGGTAGCTTAGAAGTAAAAGTTTTTGACAGACTGGTACTTGCTAGCCACTTAAAAATCTGATGAGGTGAAAGAAGCTCAGTTTCTTTATTTGCCTCTATTTTCATTGCTTAGTGTCATTTGTTTTTGAATTTGTTGTTGGACTAATATGTGTGAATGATGTGATACCAACAAAATAGATCTAAAAAATTATTTTGCATTTCATGAAAGCTGCAGCTGCCAAATTAAATTCTATATATGATACGAATTGCTCTTAGACTATTATATATTGTTAGCATCAACCTGGCATACAAAATAAAAGTTTACTGGTCCTTGCTACCATAGCTCAGAGTTTATATTTCATTTAATGCAATTGATAATGCAACACCAACCTGTTAATGTTTAGCTACACTGGAGGTCCCACTCATCACATATTGACAAACTTCCAGTACTTGGCACAAAAGTTCATAATTGTTGAATATCAATTTCATGATTTATTTACTCTATGGTTGTAATGAATAATTGGCACGCTATTTTGTTGTTGTTGTTGTTGTTGTTGTTGTTGTTGTTGTTATTTTGTATACAAAACAGAATCAACACATTGTGGACAACACTGAAGTATATATTGTATTTTATAAAATTAATATAATCTATAGCCAAATCAACACTATTTAATGATGGAATTTACATTTCATTTAAGTTAATTGCTCCCTTTCAGATAATTCATATCTTTTGATGACAGATATGAAATGATACTATTATGTAAACTTAATACAGAAATGGAATTAACAAATGTGAAACCATGCATATTGTGTATCACAATTTTAATGATTGTGTCATAGATATTTGTCATACACAAACAATATAACAATACCTGACATATATCATGGATCTGCCCACATCAGACCATGGATGACCGGTCCCCATTGCAAACAGGGATAGTAAACAACTTAATTGGACTAATAACACTTGGAACAGCATGTTGGAAGTACAGAGACTTGTCCATCATTTGAGAAGAATACTTTTATGGCCTCTTTACATGATAGTTCACTGGGTCACAAACAAATTTCCAGTTCCCCTGGCATTTCATGTACACATATTAAGAATTAAGCCATAAAACTATTCTTATCAAACCATGGTGTGCTGCAGTCTCTGCTGTTCCAACATGCTGTGCCAAGTGTTATTCATCGAATTCATTTGCCTAACTTCCTTGTTTGTAAAAGTTTTCGTTGGTCTATTTGTAATATGGTCATTGTAAATCAACTCATACTGTCATGGTCATGTCAAAACAATTCTGATATATTTCATTGATTATTGTTTTGCTTTAAGAGGAAGACTCTCAACCATTCATTGAATTATACCTCACATTTATTTTTCAACATGATTCACCCCCTTAACATTACAACATATATCATCTTACAGCAATAACTTTCTATCTGTGACTTGATGCTGATAACATTGTTATTATTACATGTACCAGGCATTACTCACTTGACTTAATGGTCTCTATTGTGTATAAAATATAGACACAGATAAAAGATTCTCAACTGGTTTGATAGGATCATTCTCGGTACCTGGAATAGAATATTACTGCCTATAGTATAGACACATCATAACAATAACAAACATACAATTTCATGGTCAACACCATAACTTCCGTTGCATACGCTTCGCATAATTACTATGTTGACCTTTTTGTTCTATTTTGACCGCTAACATGAGGTGCCAATTAAGCTAAAATTTGCAGGTTCCGAGAATTGCATAATGAAATCTGGAAATATGAAATGAAGGTAATTTTTATGCTAATATTTTTTATCTTCAATCAGTTGTAGTTCCAAGAGGTATTGTCACTGCTTCTCCATACAACACCTGCAGGTATTCTGTATGCACAGGGAATTTTACATGTGCTATTCTGAGGGAATATAGTTCTGTCATCTGACTGGACATTGGATTTACTACCAATAACAATCTTATATCTCTGACTGATAGCATTCAGTCTTTGTTCTAAAAAATAAGTCACGGTCAATGGTATGTCCATCATTTATTGATGAAATTATTATAATTATGTCATATAAAACATTAGCCCAAAAGTGACTATTTATTCAACATCAATTACCATAATTATGCTCTCTGAAAATTGAAAATTGGCATTCAGGAATACATGTAGCTAATTTAAAAAATACATGTATGTAGCAGGTAAAATTGGAAAAGTTTATGGTACTGAGAGAGACTCATGAATTTGCCCAACAATCGATATACATGAGACAAAGAATTTTTAAAACACAAATTCCTGAAATAGAAGCAGACACAAAAATATGGAGTGTTGGCTGGGTCAATTGTATTTGCTGGCTACCAGCCCTTATTTTCATCCAGGCATTCAATAAAGGGTGTCATATTAGTGTTCATTGTTTAAGCAGTATAATTTGATATTACAGATGCACAACATGTAGTTGAATGCAGCAACTGGAATTTTTTTTTTTTTTAAATGTTTCGTTGGGTACAATAACTTAGTAATAATATCGTACACCATGAACAGCATTGCACCACTTATTGGTAAACATATTGTTTGCAGCTGTATGCACTATAAATCATTAAATTCAAATTGATTTTTGGGTCTGCACCAAAACTGAGTGCCCTCAACAGCGATTTCAACCTGTTTCTATATTGTTATATTATATTATGTTATATTGCATTATATGATACAGTTATATATTATATTATATTATATTATATTGTATTGTATTGTATTGTATTGTATGGTATGGTATGGTATTGTATGGTATGGCATGGCATTGTACTGTATTGCATTGTATTGTATTGTATTATATTATTTAAAGTGATTATCATAAGTAGTACATTTTATTATATTTCAAGTTCAAGGTATATTAATCAAAGATATTTAATTCAAAGATTCATTGTTCACATACTAGTATTTATTTGAGCTGTATTTTTATCGACATTCTATCATGTCATTCACTAGATAGTGAGCAGAAATATAAATATAGCTGAGGAAAATTGATGTCAATGTAGTTTAATTATAACAGAATGAGTTGAGAGCACTTACAGGTATGTAACAATTAACCCCCTTTGCATTTAAGTCTATGCTGTGAAATTTACAATCAAGTTACATTACACTGCATAATTGATATGAACAGTCATAGGCCCATGTTTGTTTCATAATTAATATGTCATGGTTTAGTGAATTGAAATTATGGTATGTTAACTTATTTTATTTGATTCTTGTTGATATGTGATTCATCACGGATTGTGTGAGCAGGCCTAGCCTACCCTGGGGATATGTTCTAATTCTGACTAATTGTTGCCGTGGGACTTAGGTGGCATGTTGTGTTATGGTCCTCATTAATCAACCACTAGGTACTATACTGTAGTATGAAAATAACAGTTACATATACTATAATTAAACACGTATGATTTTTATGTACAGCCTCAGGTCAAACATCATGCTGTTAAGTAACAACCTGTGGTCAACAAGTACATGAAGTATACGTGTGTCATCATTTGAAAATAAGGTCAGCTGTCAATGACCTGGCAGCCTCTTGAGTATTTGATAACACGGCAATGCTAAATTAACAAAGTGATATTATTGTAATATGTGTCTTGCACGTGTCCGGATCATTAGAAAGGGGGACAGTTAATCAAGTAACTCTATAGATTTTGCTTAGTATATATTAAGTTGTGTGAACAGCATGCATGCTTTGCAAGACTGTTTCTTTAAAGAGTTGAATTTAAAGTCTGCAGTCTTCATTATAAACAGATATTGTTTTCATCAGATGGAACGAGACAACGCTATATGATTAAAGTGCAAAATAGATTCATTGTTAATGTATCATATGTGTCAAATTTATTTTTCTCACTGAAATTACATTTTAGCACCAGTTTGTGTAGAGGTGTGTGTAAATTTATGCATATACATGACTGTGTGTGTTCTTACAGTGAGAAATATGGAAGGCAAATTATGATAAATTTTCTATATTGCGAATTTTATATGGGTGCAATTGAACATCATCAATAATATTATGCTGGGCTGGAATTTATAGTTACAATAAACATAAGGAATTGTAATTGTAAACAAACTAAATATGTAAACATCTGATATGTAAATATAATAAATACAAAAATATATACAAATTGGTATGAAATTTCTCATATTTTTTTCTGAATTTGGGTTATGTACATTGGCATTCTGGTATAATGCGTAAATGTACAGCTATCATATTTATGTAAAGTATATTGTCTTTGTAGTAATTTATGTTTTTTACTTTTCTATGGATTTTCCTACCAGCGAAATTCTACTGCATGTTGACAAGGCTGTATTATAAATATCCAACATGCTGAGCCGACTCTGCCAAACAATATTCATAAACAGACTAACTGTATTGTGCGTGATCGATTAAAGGCTGTGTTATAGTAATACATAAATGTAATTGTATCAGTATGAAATACGTTTTGTAAATATGCATGTTGAATGATTGGCAAACAGGAATTGTTGATATTCAGATTATTAAACTTTCCCTAAGGGGTTTATTAATATATCCAAGGTCCCTGATATGCCTTCTAGTAGCTAATACCTTAATTTGGAGTGTATTATCACATCGAGCTTGTATCAGATTGGTTAAATTAAATGGAATGAAACAAAATGAAAATCTGAAAATGAGAAGGGAGTGAACATAATCAATTAATTAACGAAGAGTTATTGTAGAATTAATATATCTATATGTCTTTCTAAAATATGGTTCAGCTTCTTTGGTGTCCGAAGGAACAAATGATTTTATTTATAAGTGTTTGTGATCAGAAATTTGTTTTCCTTGAATATTAAAATCCTGTTCAGAAAAGGAAAAGAAAAAGAACGTCATTTGATATTCATAAAATCTACTAAAAAGACTCAAATTGAATCATAATATATGTTTTTTTTATTTAGTAAGAAGTAAATGTGCTGTTGTGACCTTCAGCATGAGATTTGAAATGGTTTAAACATAAAAACAAAATTATGACAAACAGCTCTCTTAATTACAAATAATTTATATAGTATTGCATAATCAAAAGTTTATTAGACCATACTTAGCTTCCAATATTGGTGTTCTGAATTCTCAGTACCTGCAATAGCTTTAGTAGCTCATGCTAGAGGGTCAAAATAGAACAAGAAGGTTGACTTGTTCTCTTTTTACCTGATGCTAGAGGGTCAAAATAGAACAAGAAGGTTGACTTATTCTTGGTACCTGAAATAGCCTTTTTAGCTCATGCTAGAGGGTCAAAATAGAACAATTAATAATGTTGACTTTTTCTCGGTACTTGCAATAGATTTTTACCTCATGCTAGAGGGTCAAATAGAACAAAAAGGTCCACTCATACTCAGTACCTGCAATAGTATTTTATCTCATGCTAGAGGTTCAAAATAGAGTAAGAAGATTAAACTTATTTTCATGCGTGCTCAAATGAAAAGTGTGTGGAGCAGAAATTATAGCGTTCAGACCAAGAAATTGAATGTTCATTATTTTTATGATGCGTCGACCCATATTCTGTTTCAGGTGCCAAGAATTCTGTATTAAGTCTTTTGTAGACTATCATTTTGTGTTTCTTGCCAATCCAAAGGCCAATAACTAATATTAAATCTATAACAATGACCGTGAACATCTTGAAAGATCAAAGGGTATAGATTTAATCATCAGAAAAAAATGTCCGTTAATTGTTGACAGAAATAAGTTTATATTGCTTTGTTGACATTGTATACACTGTTTACATTTGGTAGGGATGAAATGTGTGAAATGTTTATATTGGGGTTCAGATTTTGGGGGAACGGCAGGGTTGAACAAAATATTTCATCATACAAACAAATGTATTTAGATAACAATTAAGCTCCTTGTATTCTTGTGACAATGTAATGCATATTTACATTGTACATATAGAATAGAAAAAGACTTGTACTCATTAAATGAGGTTAAGTTAAAATTACCATCAAGAATAAATTACCTTTATTAGATATATTTAACTGTAAACGATACTTTAATCCCAGGTTCTCGCATTAACTACCATTATCATATCAGTGGCACCATAAGGAATACATAGGATCATTTTTTTGTTCTGGACCAAGTTCTTTGAGCTCTGATGGACAACATTAACTGTTTTTCAAACCTAAATGTTAATCCTTAAATTCAAACTGGACACACTGGGGTTTAAATACATGATATGTTGTTTCATAATGGTGTATATTTTGGCCACTAGGTCAACTGACATTACTAACATCCTTATCATTCCTGGAATTGTAAGCCATTCTTACAAGGTCAATGTCTTTTTCAGTCTCCCTTTGATCTCTACTCAAAGACATTAACTTCTAAATGAGCTAGAGTGTGGGGATCACAGATTTGAAAAACAAGACTTAAAGAGTTCAAAGTACATGATGCTTGTGTTCATGGTGAAGGGAGAGGAGTACCACTATCAGCTATGTCCTGTTTTACAGCTCTATAAAGCATAGAAGCACTCATATGTTAATTAATATTGATCTCAATATAATTTCTATTTTTATAAAAGAAGACTTTTCTGAGGTAGAGGAGGGCTGGATGCATAAATTTGTGTTATTAATTCAAATCTAAATAATTATGTATTTAAGAAAACATCATTTAATATTGACTTCAACTTTACTTAATTTCCTGGCATCAGTGAATTATGATTTTCATCAATTTAAGCAATTATAATTACCATGGTTTATAATAAATGAATGAAACATGAAACCTATAACATAATTAGGTTAAAGTATACTTTTTATTCATAGAGTTGAAATTGAAGGAATTATATATATCATTAACAAATTGTTGCTAACAATTGTATGAGCTTCATGGTCAAGGTCATTACATATGGAAATCTGATATACATGCATGTTGCTCTGATAATGTCAAATTACTATGTTAAAATTCAAGTAAGAACTTAAGCCACTGCATGCAGTAAGAGAACAGGAAAACTGAAAGATGATATGTGCTAAAGGAATTTGATCAATATTGCTACATGGACTGCATTGAATTGCAGTTGCTATGTTTATCCATTATATGTTACTTTTGGTCAAAAACTTAATATATAACTCAAAACTGCTTGGGAGATTGGGCCTAAACCTTGGTTTAGTTTGTTTGTTCCCAGATGTGTCTACATCATTTGGTTCACAGTATGCAATTTGACTCTTAAAATGAGCAAGCGTGGTGAAACTTGATTCATGGATATTACCGGTATTACATAAATGAATGAGTATATATAATTTCCTAGACGTATTATTTTTGTAACAAACATCAACCAGAAAGGAATGATTTGAACTACATTTAAGGTAATTATATCAAATACATTTTATCAACAGATAAGATATTTTACTTAATAGTCATTTGCCAGTTAATTAACATTAAGCCTTTAGTAATACTTAAACCTAATTTCCTCCAAATCCATATAAATTTTGTTTTCAATGAGCCTTCCACTTCTAATAATTGTAGGCAGTTTGCATTTTTTTCACAACCATGAAATGGGAAAAGTGAGTTATGAAATGAAAATTCTGAATTAGCAGTCTGAAATTGTACGTGCAGCCATGCAGACATAAAAGAACTCTGTACTACATACAGATATCTGCAGGAGCTATGCATTGCTTTGATATCGTAGGCTACCTGTAATCAACAGTTATTTTGTTATCTCCTTGGCCATATCATCTGACATTCCATGCATGCCTATTTTTACAATTTTAACGTATAGGCTAGTTGCATGATTCCAGCGACAAAGTAATTTATGATTGTCAGTTGATAAAGATTGAAATATTTCATTTCATAATTGCATCATCAGAGTCATAAAAAATAGTACATTTTCCATCTCTCTCTCTCTCTCTCTCTCTCTCTCTCTCTCTCTCTCTCTCTCTCTCTCTCTCTCAAGTACAGCTCACATCACCACTCAATAAATTTATGAACTCAATTTCCACTTTTAGGAAATATAGATATCTTCATGAGTATCACAAATTGATTTTTATAAATTTCTTTTTATTATGTTACACATAATAAGGAGAAATATGAATATGAAACTTTCAGCTTTATTGAGGGAATGACCCTATTACCTCATGGATAGACATATCATAAAATGCTGTATAGGCTTGGTGTTTCACTCATGAGACGTTACATTTTTGACACAAAGATACTAGACATATATTTCAACTCTAGATTAACAATAACATATACACAATAAACACAGTAGGATTCATTGCTCAATCACATTTAAAATTGATAAGCATTGCTATTCTTTCACCATGCAATAAAAACAGGCTTCTAATGAAAACATTACAGATGGACTTGATGATTTTATTGCTTGCAATTGTTTATTTTCTAACTGATAATCTACATTTCAACTTGACTACTTCTACATCCCCACTGTGCATGGCACCTATGTAACTGTTTCTTTTGCATAAGAAGTAACAATGTCTGAGGGTGTGTATTACATTGTTATGGTGACATGAGTGAAACACCAAGCCTGCATCATTTGAGCTGTAAACCCCCCAATACTGGTTCTGTTTAAATATTCATGCTTATCAATTATAGCAAAGTGTTTTATTTGCTTGAATGTACATGAAATGACTAATTGTGAATTGTACAATAATATTAGGTGTTATAATATAAGCTATTACTATATATTACGTTATGCTGGATAACTGTATGAATAATTTAGTATTTTGTGTGTCGTAGCTTAATAAGCTAAGGGTGAGTAGATGACATCCACAACATGCGTTGTTTTGACATCGCCAGAGATTATTCCCTTGCTTTCACAAAATGACAGGGCTAAAAAATGAATCACTTCTGAGCAATATAGGGAACATTTAGTGAAACTTCTAATATGGCTGCATTTCACAATTGCCATGTTTTTTAAGTTTTTGCATTTTATTTGTGACATATTATTTTGAACATTTCAGCTATTATCAAATGATGTTTAAATAATAAATCTCTTTAATCATCTGACACTGTGGATGACCTACCTAATGAACATAATTGGTGCAATTCTCCTCACAAACCCATAAATCCTTGCTTGATAACACTAAAGCATGAAGGCTTATCTCAATATGTGCAATTTACCATCATATATGAATTGATACCAATGAAGCACATTTTTGTGTCATGAGAAATACTGTATATTTAGACCCCAGACCTTTTTGTTGACCATAGAGTCTTAATTTTTGACAAATTCAAATTTTATATATCGATAATCCCTTCTCTTTATCAATAAGATGTTTTGTTCCAGTTGTATTTTTCAGAGCTATTGGGTAATATAACTGACCAATGGCATTATGCTGATTTATATCCTGCAAAAAACAATAACAACAACAAGATAATGATTTTGTTATCACAGATTTCAGGCTTTGAAGACATTGTACTATGCCAAAAAGTATATGTTTGATAATATACTCTAGTATGATATGCTATTAAAGCCTTGCACTTATTGTTACTGTACAGTAAATAAGACTTGTGATACACAACTAAGGGTTCTTAATAACAGTGAATTTCACAATACCGTGCAGCTTTTCTGTTTGATACAACCACACAGAAACCAATAAGAAACTGCACATACTACACTGCACAAGATTGAATGAGTACAGTTTCTCGTTACATTTTGTCTAAGAGAAATGAACTACACATGCTACCATACAGACATCAAATGAACACCGCAAAGGACATTTTACGTGCCCTTCATCGGGTGTTTGATACTAAGAAAAACATTGTCACCCGAATGTCTGCATGGAGTTGCAATACATTTACATGATTTATTTCATTTAGACTAAATGTAGCAAAAAAATGCGATCTTGCTATTGAAGTGTGGCATATGCAGTACACTGTTTGTGCATGTTTTTAACAAACAGAACAGTAGAACAGTTTTGCAAAATTCACTGTATATACTAATGAGGTGTATATGTCTCGCCCGTTCAAGTCGCCAGGATTTCCGAAAGTGTCTGTTTGTAGGGTTTTCTGCTAGGCAGTAAGTGGCGATATTCTATAGTATGGGCAACAAAAAAGTCTGGGTCTAAATATACAGCAGCGTAGTGGCAATGATATACATATTAAATACTCTAAACATAAACTTATGCTGTCATCATGGTAAAAAAATGTTTATAGATCTGTTCAATGGTGTATTAGAGGGGCTAATTTGCACCATACAATTTGACTAAAAAATGTTTCATCACATATTCTGCTAAGCTTTAGTCATCTGCATATGTTGTACAGCAATTCTGACAGAGTGGCATATAGCAATTTACTTATAGTCTAGTACCTCCTTCATCTAATCCTAATTAAGATCTCTCTGTACATCTAAGCTCAATGAAGTCCTGAGATGCATTGAGATGAAATTAATTTAAAATGAGTCAACCAATGTGCCACCCACAGAGTCATCAACATCATTGTCTTTGTTAATTAATGACATAATTTCTAACCAATAATACTGTTGGTGTTTAATATTGGGGCAGTTACAAATGTTAGCTCAGGATGCTACTTATAAGACACTGTGTACATCATTCTAACAGTTGGGGTTTACTCATTTGCATGAAGAACATTTGGTTCATGATTTGACCAGACATGGTTAGGGATGATCACCAGGCATCCAGACTACAATTTACTTTGATTGTCTACAGCAATTGCCAAGCAAGCTGTGTCTGTATGATTGCATTATAACTGTCAATTATTAATATAATCATGTCTAACTGCAGGATGAATCGGCCAATTTATAGTAACTGTGCTATTTTGCAATATAATATGTATTATATAATTGGACTTGTCTGTTTACTGGACAGGTATTAATATTATAGAAAAGAAAGCATCTACAATTATCTCTTTTGAAATTGCTGTGTAGGAATTATTTTGCTCAAAAAAGTGTGATTGATGCATCCGCATTATATGTCAAGAAACAGCTTGGATGTCTGATTAGATTAATTCAAACGTCAGTCAGATTTTTCAAGGCAGTTTCATACTAATACATACAAGGTTCAGAAATGTAAATGTTCAGTTTTAAGTTTAAATCAAATTTGTATTCTTTGATTCAAAACAATTACCTCAATTCTTACATGAAGTAAATTAATCTGAAGTGATCTACAGCTCCCAGGAATTTTCTCTGAAAACTTATTAAAATCATAGCTAAAATACTTGTAGATTATATATAATATGCAATCTCCATTTGAAAACTGCTACAAACATTACATCTTATATGATGGACCATATGTTTGAATGATCTAATGAACACATATTTCATGCAATGAATATACAGAGGCCCTTTTACATAAGAATTACTGCGTCACCCATTTGACCCATATCAGCATTAAGTGTATATTTATTTATAGGTTGTAACAGGTGTTTGATTGTTTAGAAATGTTACTGTTAAAATGTGTGACTAGCTGATAAATCGTTAACAGATGTTTCCATCAATTTTTCAACTACAAACCCGGCATACTGCAGAGGTTAATCAGTTGTTTGTCATAAAGGTTTATTATAATAATATATTGTACATACTGATGAATTGTCATGCACTTTGATCAATCCTAAACTAACATATTTACTTTCAAAGAGCTATATTTTTAGTTCCCTGGAGGGGGGACTAGGCCAAATAAAAAAAAAATGTTTGTTTTCAATAACCGACAGACCCTAAGTTTATGGTGCCAACCCTAAACATTCTTTTTGTATTCCAAAAATCGTGGCTTTTTTGATAGCGAGAAGTTAATCCGTATTGTCATAAAAAGTGTAATTTTCAGTAGATTACAGTGAGTAAAAATCTATCGCTGTATCAGATACTGTAGTTATGGTATATTAATTGTGAGAGAGACTTCATTCAAGTGTCTGCTCCTCTACAGTTTGCTGCTGCTGATGTTTCTGTTAGTATCCGTATATTTGATCATGACCTTTACCTTCGTCAAAAAAAACCCCCAAAAAACAAAAAAAACAAGACAAAACAAAACAAAACAAATCAATTTCATTTGTTAGTCACACAAACATAATTTAAAAGTACCGGGTATTTAAGGGGGTTATGTCTTCTACAAAGACTTGTTTATTTGTTTCATCAGGATAACTATTACCTGTAGCATTAATATTACAAACAACGTCTTATAATTGGCTTAAAAGATATCATATGTTACAGTAATAACTATTATGGATTGCTACATAGAAACACAGTCAAAAAGTCAAATGACATAATGACTGGTAGATTCATATGTACAGTCGTGGTATCTAGGGTCTAAAAGGAACAACCAGGCATTATTGATAATTTAAAATAGTTTTGATGTCAACTATTTTGCACATGTTATAATATGAATCATGATTATGACAAATGTTTCAATCTCTTTTTTTTTCCACATTACTGGCAATAATTTCAAATTAACCATTCTTTGTGTATTTTTATTATAAATCTATAATAGTATGACATGTAGTCTAAACAACAATTGGATAGGTTTATATATGCCATATAATAATAAGAATGATTCATTAATTATGAGGTAACATATACATGTACTTTTAAAAACAGAAACTATATTTGATTCATTCAATATCAGAACTTTGTGACACTTAATTGTGACAAATCTGCAATGTTATAAGCAGATGGATTCAAATTCTTGTGCCAATTAATCAGCGGGAACAATTATTGCAAGTTCAATGTGTTAAACTTTAATGTGTACATTTAATAAAAGCTTGCAGTTTCACCAAAAAAAACCCCCACATTTATCATACAATGTTAATGTTTTCCTCTGATTGCAATGCTGATTTCTGTGAAAAAAACCTGATACAATATGACATAAATCCTGACTGGCTGTCGATCCTTCTGATACAGTGCACAATGGCAAACAGATTTGGCACTGTCTAGCTGCTTATGATTGATGTGGAAATTCAGCCAAACCTTTATATTAGTTCAACTTTTGAGATAAAACTGATCCATAGTAATATTGTATGTATGTGTGTCACATACAAAATACTGAGTATCAATACTATCATGTATGACATAATCACCCTTGATATCCATCTCTATAAAATGATAACTTCAATGCAAAATCCAATTTCACAATTTTCTTGCTCTATAGACATATTACAAGTGGCATAAGGGGTCTTAAATTCAATTGTCACAATGAGTCGTTGACTTGTGAGATGTCAATTAATAGACCCTTTCTAAGTGTGATTTTGTGTATATATACATTCTCTAGGAAAATGAAAAAAAAAATATTGCGGAATGTTCAGCATAAACAAACCTTTGATTGAAGATATATTTGTACATGTAATGTTAATGTAATGCAGTCATATTTATGTTATTAACATTTTTATGAATAATTTAGGTCACATAGAAGTGATGACATTTCATACACTCATACACTCGTACATCATCATGGCTACAAGCATGTTTGGTGTTTGGATGTCTGTAAATGTAAAAACAAATTGTAACAACTATAGAACTGATTGCCTGACACTACAGATATGCAGCTACATCTATCAAAAAAGACTAACGTTCTCAAAAGAGTAAAATAATCCCCTCACCACATCTATCCATGCTATATTAATTACACTATACAGGGTTGCAATTGCTTTTTTATTGGGAAATTACTGCCAACGTATCAAATTGGCAATATTCTGATGGTACCCGTAGACACATCAAAACTTGATATGGCTCATGCAGCATTTTGTTCCTACTGAATTTTATTGATGAACATACTCATTTTTAATTCTGTATGCCAGTTGTGTAAATTGATAGTTTACGTGGCTTAGGTATGTAACCTGTAATTCATTCAGCATGTTCAGTAATAGCTAGGTGTTTTGAAACAAGATATCAATCTACAAATGTACAACAAAAACATCTTTTATTTTTTGCCCCCCAAAAATTAACAAATTTCTAATTTCAATTGCAACAACTCACAATTTTAGACCTAATTTGCATATCAACAATAAGGGTCAATATATGTCTTGAACAAATCTTAATATAGACAACTCTAGAAACCTCATCGCAGTTAAATGCCCTAGTGGTCTTTGACTTAAAGTTGTTTACATTTATGCATCATCACAGACAGATAAACAGATAGATGTCTTATTTGACACCATGTCAAAATTAGTACCACTTAGTAAGATTTCAGTGGTGCTTCAAATCTTTGAATCAGATCAAATCACTTGTTATTCTGACAACAAATGATGAACTACACAACTTACGTAATTATTAAATTTGTAATCGTATGAAAATAACATTTTTTATGTGTCAAGTTTATTGTAAATAGTTTGAATGGTAAATATGATGTCAATGTAGATAATTATATTTCTTTTAGGCATAATGACATCCTAACAATGAAAGTTCATTATTTTGAAAGTGAGAATTTTTGATCTTCTCAGTAACTTTTAACAGAATTTATTCTATTTGAAACTCTTTGTCATTTGATATTTAAATTGTCATTAAAAACAAGCATTTGAAGAATTTTAATATACACAGATTGCAAACCATTACCATGAGCTACTTGTGAACTAGTTTGATCATGAAAATCCCTATATCTGGGTGTCAGTCTGTAATTGTACAAAGTGTTGTTTAATATAATATTAGGTGTATTTGTTCAATTATATTAATTTGATTGTTTTGATGAAGTTTTTTCAAACTATTTCTTAATTCTGTTCTTCTTGTCAGTGCATTATAGTTATTCAGTTACTTGGTTTAATGTGGAATCATGTGGTTTCATGTTTTTGTTTAATCCTTAATTCATGAATGGCCTATTACAGCTTTATGTTCCAGTATACTAGCTGAAATGGTGTCATTACTTGCAATTGATGATAGCTCTGAAAAATATATGGCAGTTTGATGTTTTAAATGAATTTGCCTGAAGGCATTTAACGATATACATTTACCTACTTATGTTACATGAAATAGATTTTGATACAAGTCTTGTTTTGGAGTGTTAGTTCTGATTAACCAGTTATATCAGTTGACAGTACTTGACTATAGATGAAAATGAGTGAACAACTACTTACAAGGTACTGGACTTGATACACATGGAACTCTGCCAGTTGTGTCTTCACAAGATGAAATAATGAGTTAGTTGAAAATCAAAATGTGTGTCATTTAAAATGGTTGGAAAATCTGTTAAGAGTTTTATTTATATATTTTTTTTTACTTTTTTACATTATTTGTTCCATATTTTTGTGTTCGTTTGTAGCCTCCTGTTGAAGGCTCCTGTGTGAAGCCAAAACATTGAAATATTAAAGGCCACTTTCATTCCTGAGGACATACTTGTACTAAGGTGCCATAATTGTGTAGTTGGACATACCCTGCCTTATAACGACACCACTGAAAAATCATGTCATTGAAAATTTGCCTCGTGGAAACTTAGAAATAAAAACAAATCTCTGTGATGTCTAGTTGTTGAATGATTTCATCTTAAAAAGGGCAAAGTAGATTTAAACTGATAACAACCCTCCTTCTTGGCTTGACAGTTAGTGATGATATCAGCTTTGATTATAGTCATATGCGGATGTTTTAATGCCATATGTGACGTCAAAGTTAGTATTTATGTGGTAATCACTTCCATTAATGGAATATCATTCCTTCTGTTTTTTCTGATCAGATGATTATATGAGATTGTTGAACCAACCAATAACTGTCTCATGACCCTTCAGGTCAGAGGTCATACCATCTTCACCATTTTAGTAGTACATATTTAATGTATACATTTTTCTTTGTTATTTCAATCTTTAACTTTCATGAGACTCAATGGAAAATATGCTAATTTTTGGTACTGTTAATAAAATCACAATGGATTAACCATGTGTTACTGAATATTGATACATATACAAAGTATACAGAATTCACTTTTTAAAACTCTAGAATGTAACCTTGTTCAAAGTGTTTTAATTGCATGGTTTCTGTTACCAATAGGTCAACTTAAATGTCAGGAATACAGGATTGCAAATTTTAATGACAAATTAAGAAATATAACTTCTATTGTCATAGCTGCATTCAGGATGTCTTAAAATCATCCAGAAGAAATATTGTTTTAGTTTTATTAGATACATATCTTTTCTGAACAGTAGTATAGTTATAACTGAATGGATATACTTATATGCAGCTAACAAAAACATTTGTGGAAGTTAAAGAAAGGACCAACAGATTAGAAATAATGAAATAATAAGCAAATCATCCGATGAAAATGATCTCCAATGAAAATGCCATCCAACTTCTCTTTTCATTGGAATAACTTTGTCTAGAAACATAACAAAATAAAATTTTTTCTTTTCAAAAATCTTTAATGTATTTGAGAATTTTTAGCAATAGTTAGATTCCTCTTTCATATTTCAGATGAAAAATTGCTGAAACATCATCTGATTTGCATACAAAACAATTGAACTGTTTATTTATCTTTTTATCATTTACTTCAAGTGTTTATCTTACTTTTTGCTTATTTCCATGTCCTCAAGTTTGTTTCTAATAAGATAACTCATATCACATTAATCATTGACATTTTGTAGTTTAGTTTTGAACATGTACATGTACACATACATGTGTGTGTGTTGTATATAGCTATGTTTCTTTCCATTACACATTACTTTGATGAAAGCTTTTAAAGTTAGCAACATATGAGAAAACTCAAGATTTAGTTTCACATTCCTATCATGTAATGTTATATTAGACAAATTGATGTTATAATATGATATTAGGGAAGCAAATTAATGTTGCAAGTCTATACCCATGTGTAGCATAGGACCCATAGCGTTTAGATCATGCATTATTGCAAGATTTGTATTAAACAAGCTGAACAGAAGTGTCGGTGAAATCAATCATGCAATGAACAATTTTGTAGAGCAGAGAAAATGTATTACCATGTGCGTAATACATTTTTAACATGATAGTCAGATTACATTCTGGTCACCAAATATGCAATACATATCACATGTCAAGAAGCTGATTGTTGATTCTTGATGAGGTCAAAGGTTGAAACAGGATGTAACAAGTCATCAGTGTTTTGGAGAGCTTTGTGGCATGCAATTATGTCCAGAATTTGTTCTCGGCATGGCAGTCACCAAAAGTCCATTTAAACTAATAGATAACTGGATTATAACATATCACAGATCATTGAATGTGAAGTACAATTGTCTGGTGAAAAACGGACATAAAACAGTGAATTAGGGGATTGGTTATTGACATATTGAGAAGAAGAAAGTAATGTCAGTTAGAAGTAGCTTGACCAAAACAGACAAATTAGACATTAGATTATTTGCCAAGCTCTTTGTATGTAAATTACAAGATTAGATAATTATGCAATACAATATTCAGACTGGAATATATCTGTGTCTGGATTCTGTTTTAAACTGAAGTGAAGGTCAGTTTTGTCATTTGTCAGAAGAATTCTCACGAAGTCTATTGATAAAGTATACAAATGATCTTACTTACATAACTGTATATGTATGCAAATTGGGTAATTAGCTATGCACAACTTTCTTCAAATGATAATATCTCAAACGAACGAGTTCTTTTTTCTCTCCAAATATATTGACTGGGTATTATTTATTACATTAATTACAAATAAGAAATCATGATCTCATTGAGAGTAAATTGCAAACGATTTCAGAGACTTGACGTATAATTTGAAATGTGATAAAATATTAGATGCAATTAACTTTCTTTGCTAAATTAGATCTTTCGTGTCTTTAAATAAAAATTTGATTGTTTAAGATGAGATTTAAAAAACCTATCAGCCTTTTCTGCAAGTTCACTGCATGACACAATTTAAAAGCTCATTTTTTAGATCTTCTATATAGTGTCTGTGTCATATTGTGTTATTTAATATTCTATTTTCTACCTGAAATAAACTGCAAAATTAAGTCAATTCAACATTGCAAGATTAAATTACTATCTTGCCTATTGTAAACTTCACAATCTCTGATACAATGCCATTAGATCATTGTGTCAGTTATATTCATCCCAGTGTCTATATATTGACCACAAAACTGGTAGAAACAGAAATGAATCATTTTAATTTGTCAATTTTCATTCCTTTGTATAATGAGAGGAATTTTATTGACAAGGGAGACACTGATAGACAGACAGACAGACAGACAGACAGCTCATATGGAGTACAACATATAAACACAGAGACAGAGACAGACAGACAGACAGACACAGATGGAGTACAACCAGCAACATGGAAAGGACAGACAGACAGACAGACAGACAGACAGACAGACAGACAGACAGACAGACAGATGGAGTACAACATACAGACAGACAGCTCATATGGAGTACAACATATAAACACAGAGAGACAGAGACAGACAGACACAGATGGAGTACAACCAGCAACATGGAAAGGACAGACAGACAGACAGACACATGCAGACATGCAGACACACAGATGGAGTACATCCAACAGGCAGATGGAATGGACAGATAGACAGACAGGCAGACAGACAGACGGACACATTCCAGAGTGGTAAATATCAATGATTCAGCTATGGGCCTGAGACACAATATACAGATAAGGGAATGTAAGCCAGCCTACAACAGACAGTTCTGAGATAAGATGAATCATGGGAAAAGCAAGTCTTAGAGTAATGATCCTCCCAATTGAAGTAGAATTGGAAAACAGATTATTGCATTCATCAGCTTATGAAATAGTCAGGTTAATGGATGACACTAAGCCAAGATAAAAGAATTACTAAACCCAATCTCTCATTATAAAGCAAAAAATCCTATTTCCTGTAATCCTATTTGTAATGTGATATTCAATTTAGAATTCACTTTGTGATATATTGTTTGCTGATTAACTGATACCTCGATCCGCTTAACAAGAAATATGGATGTATTGTGAGAATTTATAATAGTCAACATATTGATGCTGCTGACGTCAGCTCTATACAGTAACAATTGGGGAGTCTTGGCTATAATATATTTTGCCATAAGTACTGCTGCAAACAGTCCATAAGTATATCTGCATATATTGCTGAGCAGCACAAAACTAATTGAAGTAATATATTTAGAATGTGCTTGAATATAAAAAAAACATGGGTTGAGCTTCTTAAAACACTGATGGAATTGCTGCATTCTTCAGATCCAAAATACAACCAAAATTGTTTACAACTAAGTTTACTTTAAAATGTCACCATCATATTTGTATTCAACAATAGATGATCTATAAATTTTGTGTCATTCATGTAATATCAATAAGAGGACATCTTAAGAAGGAATCATATCACTGATTTTGATTTTTTTATGATAAAAATGATTAAAGTCAAATATTAAAGGTTGTATGAGAAGATTTTTTGTATAATATTAAAATCACTAGTAGCTCTTTGAAACAGTTTAATACAGCAAAACATTTGAATGTTTTATAAGATCAGAAATACTAACACCATATGTTTATGATGAAGTGACTTTGCTTAAAGAAAAAAAAACTACACCATTGGCATTAGTTTTTTTCTTTGGGATCTTAATTAGTTTACTTTCTTTTGCTACTTACTTTCTAACTTGCAATTTGACGTACTTAAAGCAATCTAGGAAGTTAATCCTTTGAGCAAGATTTTTTAGGATCCTGAATTTTAAATTTTGGGAGCAAAGTGCCCAATATATATCAAACTTTCTTATCAATACCCACTGCGACAAATGCCATGTTTATCTGTTGAATACAAATAATCATCAATTTTGTTGAATGACAATATTCATAATATAAATGCATATATATTTAATCATCACTATAATCATAAGATCTCTAATATCTCATTTAAGCAACATCTGGGATATTTATTGAATATTCTATCACAGACGTCGACTCTTTCCAATATCTGTGGTCGCGGAAAGGTCATAACTTTTAATGGAGATATCTATTCAATCAAACAGTAATGTTAAGTGGTTTCCTTATCAATGCCCATTTTATGGGCTGAATTTCATAATTATTGATATTATTATCTAATGTTAGTTCTTGTGTTTATTTAAACTCTGCAGATGAAATGTCATCATTGATCATCATATCCTGTGATAATTTGTTATGGATTTTAATGGATTTAACCCGATTTTAACCAATGATGGCTTATCATTATGATCTATTCAGATATTGGTATGTGATAATGCAGCATTTACATCACATGTAATGGATATATGATAGCCAATCAAGTCATATAGTAGTGTACAAACCAGACATGACCGATGTTCAGATCAGACTTTCAAATTGCAAGACACAGGGGCTTGGAATTGGCCATATTTGTTTACAATTGTTTGTATTTTGTTTACTGTTTTTGTCTCGTTTTTTTTTCTTTACAAATATTTGTTTTTTGTTTATTGTTTACTTTTTTAGGTTTTAAAAATATATTTTCCCTACAAGGTACCATGTAATAAAGTAATGATTTGAAAAGTCGGTGTTGTGGTTTTTTTTCAAGGAAATGGGGTGGACAGGATGAATAATGTGAAATATCAAACATGAATTTCGAAACCCTAAAAGTTGCTCTGTGATAAGTGCTAAGCTGTGTAACTTTCTATTAGTTTCAAATGCCCATTCAGTCTTAGGCAGCATATTTAGCAAAACAGGATCTCAATATTGGCAGTTGGAATGTTCTAGAAAATTTCCATTTCATAAGTATAACTCACTATATTGATTCTGGGATGTGGTATCATTTATTCTACCCTGTTCACTTTCACTAAAATCTAAATAATTAGTACAGTTTCCTAAATGGTGCTAGCATGAGTTTCATAGAATAAAGAGTGAATTCATTAAGATATCTACAGATAATAACACTCATGCTATTGCTAGGGTTTTGTGATAATGATAGAACATTTAAACAGTGGTTTTATTCAGTCAGTTAAGGGTTACACACATCCATTTCTAAATATGTTTTAAAACTAAAAGCATCAGCTGCACAGCACTTTCAGCTCATATCAGCTTTGTAATCCATTTACCTCCTGAGTGGCACAAGTCGTAGGGACCATATCAGGAATTCTTATCATAATAGAGCAAAGCACTTCAGAGTTACTGCATTTGCTTTCTAAACATTAATAGGTATTAGGGCAAGGCCCAAGTGACCACAGCTATTAAATTACCAATGAAAGTAGTGTCGGAAACATAAAATCTTTAGATTGCTTGTAATGTGTAGATGGGAAATATTAATGTTCTGGAGCTTGGAAGTAACCAATTGTCACTTTCTTTGTCTTTCAATTCACAGTGTTTCAACTTCACCTCCAAGTACTCCATGCAGTCCTGGCAATGGCATCTCACCAGGCCATCCTGCAGTTGTTGTAACACCACCTCCTGATGGTTGGTCATCACCCAAGTCACCAAGGCTACCATTTAAACCAATAGGACCAGCATTTGCTATAGCAGACAAACAGGCAAGAGCAGCTTCTATTGAAAGACTGAATGAAATTGGTCTGGCCAGAAAAAAGGTGACACAACCAGCGAGTCTCAGACACAGTTCAGTTGAAGTTGACATAATGGCTAGAGAAAGAAAACGAGCTGCAACAATTAGTTTGGGGTATGAGAAAACATGATCAAAAGTGTGGACAACATAAAATGAATATGGTTTCACATTTTGTGTGTACACCTGGACTGTCTGTTGTCCATGGACTCGGTGACTGATGAGTCAATGAGAGATAGGAGTCTACTGTGGCAGTGTAATCTGACAGTAACAGATAGATTGGGAGACTCAGTAAACTCATACAATGGCAGGTGATACTTTTCTTGTATTTCCTTTTGACCTGGTATGGTCGAGTCTATGAAGAACTGAAGGCAAATTATGCTCTTTGCCGCCAGTGAATGTTTTGCATTCAGCCTGATATTACAAACTTATGTGAAGCATTTTGACCATTTTTGAATATGAAATTTTTATGGTAAAAAAATTATGGATCAGAATAGACATTGGTTAATCTTGTGTTGTCAGTAACAGAGAGTTGATTAACATCTTAAAATTTCTTAATAATTTCGGGCCAAATTTCTACAATTATCTCGTAACAACTAATTGACTACATATACATTTTATTCCCATGTTGATGGTTACAGCCAGACGTTTACAATACATCTTTTGAAAATTTGAAAATATCTTAACAGTTTGTGGCAACTTGATATGATTTGGTTTGGTTTGATTTGATATGATTTGATTTGATTTGCCATACTCATGTTATTGTTTTGAAAAATTCATTTATCACTTCTTTTTTTAAAAATAAATTTTCAGAAGTATAAGAAACTTGAAGACAATTTCAAAACATGGATTTAAAAGCTCAATATGAATTGAAAGGTATTTTTTCCAAATGGCAATGGAATCACTGTAAAAACTAGCATTCTCAATGGTAATCTATATTTGTTCAGGTCTATTATTATTACACAATCAAGGCAAAATAACAGATTGCTATGAAAGGAAATTGTTACCAAAATTAGAAGACCCCCTCAGATGACATTTATGTTATTAACATTAACTTGTTATCTGAATGTCAAAAGTGCATATAATAACTTATGCCTATTGTTTCTTTACTTAAGGGCTAATATGTCATTCTATTTTCAAAGGCCAATCTAATTATACAAATCCTTGAGTAACGAGTTACATTGTTGTCCCAGTGAGATACATAATCAAATTCTTCAATGCCCTCATCACGACAGTGCTTCTAACTGCGTCATTAAACTAATTAGACTTTGTGTTAGCTGAAATGCTTTTCAAAAACCTGAAATGATTGCATAGGGAAATTCGGCATCTCCATTAGCTTACTGCCAGTCAGATTTTACATGTCAGTATTTTTTCCATTCAGGGGAATACATGTACTTCAACCCCATTTGTGTAAGATAGAGGTGTATTGAAATTGAAATTTCATGCGCTGCAGAATCATACTTTTGCAACATACAATGAGGGCTTAAAGTTATGAGTTTTTATTTCTTTATCGTTGATATTGTGAAGCAGGTGGATTATTTGTTTTCAGTTACCATGTTGGTGATTTAATTTATCCAAAAATGTCCCTGGTGGTATAATTCAGTTTATTTGTTGAACTTACTTCTGTGTGACAATTTGAGAAATTTAAACAAAAATAAACAAAACAATCTACAGATTAGCTAGAAACACATGCAGAAATCAGTATGTGCTATTAGCCATAAGAGAAGTGGGTTTAATTGACAAATCATTATCTTCTGGGGATTTGAAAGCAGAAGGAAGTAAACTCAAACATTGCACTGTGAGAGTTAGTACCCATAAGCAATGTTTGCTAGTTACAAAAAGAAATGGCTAGTTGGGTACTGGCCCAGGATCTAATTTGACCTGACGACTCTTGAGTTCAGTCAATAATTTGTTTAATCCTTCAGTTTCAGCTCAGCAGAGTAATCTATTATATACTTTGTAGATATGTCCTTTTGTTGCCAATTTCGGCATATTTCACTCGAGAGGATTACATGGAAAATCCAGACTGTTGAAAGACAGCTGGTCAAAACTGTCTAAACAGATTATAAATAATGAACAAAGGAGTGATTTCAAGAGACAACTGACTGAAAAATGATAGGGAATTTTTATATAACTTCATTTCTATGAAAGAAAAGAACAGTATTGTTAAAAAAGTTTTAACATTACAATCAAAAGTTTATACTTTACGTGAGATTTTTGAAGTGAAACCTATAAAATGATATGCTTTGATGATTTTAGATTGTGACCACAGAGATGTTTACTTTAAAATGATTATATGATTTAATTTATTGAATTGTATCTTTATGTTATCAGTATTTATAATCTCATCTTCCATACTTACAAAAAAAGAGAACATTCATTTTTTAGTATAGAGAATATTTAAGGCCTATAGGTCCATTTCCAGAACTTAGTAATATATTTCTTATCTTTGAAATATTAGGCTATTTTAGATATATGGTCATTAGATTAATTCTTAGTGTTAAGATTAATAGTGATTATTGAACAGGATTAGAATTACTACATTATTACCTCATATAATATCAGACATATACAATAGAATTCGTTGTTGAAGATTAAACATAGATCCAAATTCATATTGTTAACTAAACACTATCATTTATGTCATGCACAACAATGATGTTTTAACTGAAAATTCACTGTTCCGGTGTTTGGGATAGTTGCTTTTCATTCACCTTGACAAAACAACATTAACAACTTGATATTAAGCAGTTACTACATTGTACATCATTTACCTTGTCAGTAATAAATTGTTTTCCTCTTACATAGAAGTACGGTTAGTACATTTATAGACAAGACATGATATATTAAACCCTTAGTATTTACAATGTGGTTCTTAGATTACAATACTAACTCTCTGACAACACAGATTCCTGGGTGTAGTTTCAACAGGTGCATGAACACATAGCAGTATCAAGTTTGTGACATAGAGCATCAGATTCTCATTTCTCAGTATACATGATACTGTCAACAAGGTGATTTGTATTTAGTAGGAAGAGTATGTGAGATTTATTGATTTGTGTACCAACTGCTGATTGCTGTATTGCAATTAACCTATTTCCCCCGTGTTACTGGAGTTCAAGCCGTATAGACATAGATAATGTCATTAAGATTCCACTTAAATATCATGCAGCACTGCAAATGATATGTAGTTCTGAGCTTGCGTGGTGTGAATCACAATCAGTGATCATTCAAATTGCAACGTCATAAAGCACCAGATGAATATAGTTTGTGGTATTTCAGTGGTCTAAAAGCTTATGGTGTTGTTTTGTTTCACCAGCAAACCATCTGGCTTTATAATCTGCTTTGTTTATTGCAAGAATGATAATGATGCCAGTTGTAAAGAAAATAATGTTGAGAGAAATTACTGTCTTTAACAGTTTTCAGAGATGTTGTAGATTGATTTATTTTATAGCTGGGATGTCCATACATGTGTAGGATATAGGATACAGCATATGATAGGTGTAATCAACTTAATAAACACCCAAAGTGTCTTATTGTTCATGAAATGGTTCCAGTGGAAGACAAGTGCTATAATTGTGAACAACATGAACAATTAAAATTAACACAAAGTAAAACGTGTGTTTACTTGTTTGTGTTATATATAATGTATATTTGATGAAAATAATGATCAAAGTAAAGATGTTGCAATACTTGATTCTGTGTAGAACATTTCTTGAAAATTGGGTTTTATATAAGTATGTTATTTGCATGTAAAACCATTAGGGAATCAATTATTCAGATATACTATAATGTGTACATTTTACTTATATATAGTCAAGTATATGATATTCCAAATTCATCAGCAAGGTATGTCTAAAAGTAAGCAGTATTAGATACCCATAATGTTGTACACTATCATTTAAACATACCGGTATATACTGAGTACTTGTTCCTTACTGATATTTCATTGTGATCACTCATGATTATGATCTAGTTGGTCTTAAAATGCTATTTGCATATTAATGACTAAGCAGCAATGCTACAGTTGGTCTCAAAATTCTATTTGCATATTAATGACTAAGCAGTAATGCTACAGATGGTCTCAAAATGCTATTTGGTTGTTATGTATAGTGATTTTATATGACTTGATCTTCCACTGGATGCCTTAATTGATACCATTACATGCTCTTCCGCATCAGGGAAATCATATTAAGGATGGTTAAACTTACCCACCCATATGGCAACATACAGATTGTCATCAAACTAAGTTTGATTCCAATTGGCTCTTGTCAGTAGAATATTGGCTCATCTACAAATCAGCGACACCATAACAAAGAAATTGATGATATTGTACTGACGCAGCATGCAGATTTGCCACAGTGCTCACATATCCAGAGGAATTCCAATATGAATTACATTGTACACTTATTTCATAGTATTTATACATGTAAATCTAACAAACTTTGATATTATATATGTAATTGGTATGTGTATTCATATTTAGGGATTTTGATATGTCAGTTTGGTTATGTGATATATTTGCCCAAGGCTTCCTTTGACACATTGGAAACCAGGCACAAATCGTCAAGTCAAGCGGATTTGTTTCATCTAGTTCTTTAAATACAAGTGAAGAGAGATAGACTTATTTTTGGAAGTAGATTATGGTTTATCAAATGTAAACATACAATTTTATTCATATATTTATAGCAATACTGAGTGGTTAATTTTATTTCATTTGACTTGATAAACATCATAGCCAATTGGTAAGCCTAAGGTCCATGGATGGCCGTGGGTACTATGTTATGGGAAAGAAAATGAACATGTGGATTAGATGATTTGCAGTTTGGTCTTGAATTGTGTCATGGACTTAGCCTGTTTCTAGTCATAGCTCTAATTAGACTTAATCTTGTAAATATGTTGTGTTGAGCACATATAGCACAATATGACATATAAATTCACACGTCATATTTTAGTATATATAAGAAATATTCCCTTTGATCTCACTAAGTTCTTTCCTTCATGTACATTTTTGATACTAAATATTTAATGAAATTATTTAATAGGTAAGTCAGATTAGTATTGAAAATAAACAAAAGTACATGACATATTTGGATAATTATTGAGTTGAGTTGCAAAGTATGATATGTTTGCAAAGAAAACTTTTATCAATGTGGAAGAATGAAACTAAAGACCATTATTTTTGCTGTCAACTGTTTTAAATAAACTGTCAGTAAGTTTCTCTGTTTTGACCAGGTCTTTCATTTATCTTCTATATGTATGCTTTTGCTATAGATCCTTTTTTGGTAAAATGTAAACTACCTGACTGCTCCTATGTTAATGGATTTTCAGATATACATAATGCATATTTTTGTTATAGCTCCTTTTTTGGTCAAATGTAATCGGACTGCTTTATTAGTGAATATTCAATATACATATGTATACTTTTGTTACAGATCCTTTTTGGTTGATCAAATGTAACCAGGTTGCTGTGTTAGTGAATTTTCAAATATATACTTTCATTATAGCTCCTTTTTGGCCAAATGTAACCAGATTGCTATGTTAGCAAATTTTCAAATATACCTAATGTATATTTTCGTTTTAGATCCTTTTTGGTCAAATGTAATGTATGTTAGTGATTTTTTCAAATATATAAAATTAAATGACAAGTACTATACCTGTACTTAACAATACTGACTTAGAAGTCATATTGTTTGCTTTTTCATACAAAGGTACTGTTTCTAAATTGTATCAAAGGTAAACACGTTAATTATGAATTTCAAGGATATGATCAAATGCTTGAGGAAGAAGTAAAATTTGTTTTACATTATTTGCTTATTGCGTCTTTGCAGTGTTTCAAAAGACACACTTTATAATTTGGGTGTATTATCAGCTTGTGCAAAAAGCAAGCGAAAACAAAATATGTAAATTATTTGCTTACGATTATTTTAGCAGTGTTTCAAAGGATAAACCTAATTATGTGCGTATAATGATTTGGGCAAAAAGCAAGCAAAAATGAAATCTGCAAATCATTTTCACGGTTACAGACTGTTTATTGATCATAAAAAGGGAATATTAAAGAAGACAGGGTCAACCCTGAATAGAAATACTTAATAGGTATTTGACGAGAAATAAGATATTTACCTTGATTATAATCTTGAGCAATAAAAGCACATTCTGTTAAAGAAGAAAATTGTATTGTACCAAGTTGGCAGCAGGTATAAGATTACTAGCGATTTTATTGATTGGAGCTTTAATTGCACCAAAGATATTGATCTGTAATTCAGTTGCCATGGAAACCCATTTTATTATGATTATGTGAATGGTCTTATATAGTGTACTATTCATAAGACTGCAAAGAAATCATGGGCATCGAAGTCAAATTTGATGTTGCTGAGGTCAAGCGAATATGAATCTGAAATGAAACAAAAATGTAACCCCCTTATCACCAACTGTTGAGCCTTCAATTTGGAGAGAATTAATGTGGACTTCACAACAAAACAACCAATAATTAACGAAAGAGACATTTGTTGTACGATTTGAAATCTAAAGATAAGTTAAGTTGTAATAAACAAATAGCATCGTAAAAACTATTTTAACGAAAAGGGTCTGTACTGAGAAGAAGAACAACTACATATATTGTGTTTGTGCTTCAAAATACCTGTTGTTAAAGTGGCCATATGTATGAGGATTGGGTATTCATTTTGGATTTTTATGAAACAATTTTATCATGGTTTCCTACTTGAAAAATCATTGTTAAACAATATATGCCAAGTCCTTGTTTATAACTCAATAAATTGCAAAATATTAATAAAATGTGTAAAAATGTGTGTTATTGTACATACAATAACAAACCTTTTACACATATCATTTTTAGCTTTTTGCAATGTATTGAGTTACAAACACAGACTTGGTCTATGTTGTTTCAAGTAGGAAGCCGTGATAAAATTGTTTTATTTATTAAAAATCCAAAATAAATAACCAATCCTCATCCATATGGCCACTTTAACAGATATTGAATAACAAAATGAATTTTGTCATTTTATTCATTCGGTCTATAACTGTAATCTCTGTAGTGTTCAACCTTAGTTAGATTTTGAGATGGTTTTTATCTTTTCGAATTCATTTGTTTTTCATGAGTTGATACGTCTTTATACATGAACCTAGATTGTAAATGTTTTACTCAAAGGAACAATTCTGATAATAAATATATTTGGCTGTACACATCCAAGTAACGTTGCATTTATTTATCCATTGCTGCACTCCATTCCTTATAAGAACCATAGTTTCCTGGGGGGGGGGGGGGGAAATAAGCTGTAAGTAGCCGACACATTCAATTTGTAGCATTGGCAGTAAAAAAAACAGTATAGTAAGTACTACTGGGCTGAAGCCCGTGTTGTATACTTTTCCAATGAACAGTTGTGACCATATTACCATTGGTTAAAGTGTTAAGTTCTTTATATGTCTTTATGAGTCGTGTTGTTTGTGCTTCAAAAGACATGTTGTTAAAGTGGCCATATGGATGAGGATTGGGTATTTATTTTGGATTTTCTATTTAGGAAACAATTTTATCCTGATGTCTTACTACTAAAATCAACTTGAAACAACATATGCCAAGCCCTTGTCTGTATCTCAATAAATTGCAAAAATGTTAATAAATGTGTAAAATGTTTGTTATTGTACGTACGTACGTATCATAAACTTTTTACATAATTTTTAGCTTTTGGCAATGTATTGAGTTTACTACAAACGTAAACTTGGTTTACGTTGTTTCAAGTTGATTTTTGAAGTAGGAAGCCATGATATAATTATTTTGTAAATTAAAAATCTAAAATAAATATCTAATCCTCATCCATATGGCAACTTTAAAATGTAAATTTGTGGGATACTGCTAGGGTTTCATCACTAGGCGTTATCAAATAAGACAATATATCTAGAATGAAATCTTTTCAAACAGAACTCAAAATATGAAGAAAAAAAGTTGTCATAGCATAAACAGCTAGCTACTTTATTTTCTATAAATTTCTGAAATCATCCTATGCATGTCGTCGGCCCCTGAGGTTTAAATATCCTCTGTATTTTCTCATTTTTATATAATTAGAAGAACACGAAAACATGTTTATCAAGTTGTTATACCTGGGACCCTCTAATATTATCAGAGAACACCCACGCCCCACCCCCAATAGTATGACAAAAATATACAAGTATATGGCATAACCTTCCCTTACGGAAGATAAAACGTATTCATACTACAGGTAAAGTTTTGACGTCAACTTGTGTTTAGTACGTCAGCACACAAAACACCCACACAAAAGTACATCAAATAAAGATGTTGTTCAAAAGTGATAATCACGATCTGTTATACAACAGGACGACGCAAAACATTCATCGTGACCGAAGGCTTCGTACGTGCTTCCTGTGTTTACCGACCTTTCACATATTTAGTGACATATATCCTAACATCTTGCTCTTTAATCGAAAATATTGATTCCACGTGAATTATTCGTGCAACGTAATGAAACATAAATGTTAATATGACACAGTCATGATACCAAATTTAGCAATAAACTCGACCAAATAAATTACAAAACGGAAGTCGTTAATTAACATTTTAAAGATGAAACAATTTGCATTTATGGGTGATGTAGGAGGAAGAGTTTAAACCATGAATTTAATACCGTTTTATTTATTTTCAAACTCAAGCTAAGACATCGCGTAACGTTTATGGTAATGATAGAAATTACAGCACATATGTGATGTTACGTCTCCATAGACATGACTTTTTAGACGATGGAAGATTTAAAGCGAGGAAGGGGTTGCTAAGTATTGTGGCCTGGTTTAAAGGCGAGGCGTATATACAATGTACATATTGTATTATAATCGAGAAAAGGTACGCGGTGTTGACTTTTCTATAGAACAACTTAAGAGGGCAAGCCAAAGATTGTTTAGTACACACAATGTGAAACTGAACATGCGCAAAAGCGTACAACGGAAAGTACATATAAGTATGTAACTTTGCGTCACAAAGCATTTAAAAATAAATTTCACTTGACTGTGTTTTATTGATTCGCAAGACGTAAGATAAGGGGTAAAGTTCAACTGAAGTTTATGGATACCAAGTGAACACCGCGAGTACAAGGACTTGAACGACTCCACTACATTGTTCGTATCGCATAATGTCCAAATCCATTCTAATTGGTGTCGTTTTCGTGACTTAAGTAGTGAACACAAAACCCTTATTATCTACGGCATTGTGGATGTAGTGACCGACTTGCCCGTTGCCTAGCAACCAATGTAGATGATCGATCAATATACTTAGCACCGATACAGGACTCATTAAGGAACTGTTTCTTTGTATCACAGACTGAAAGAGTACGTTGTGCATTTATTTTTCTTTACAAACTATATAGTTGTATATATGAATGTTATGTTTCCACGCATTTAAGGGCACTGCACTTTATATGTGTAAGTACGGGCCGTTCCATGACTTGGTAAACGTACTTTTTAAGATTGACACAAAATATAACAGTACGACTGGTAAAGGTAAAGGTACACAGTATAATTGAGAAGATGTTGCTGCATCTTCTCCGCGTGCATGGGAGTTTGATACGGAACCTGGCATGTTCTACATATTGAAGCTGTCCAGAGGGTACTAGTTGGATTACGTGGCGAATCAGTTGTACTTTTTATGTGGGGACATCTATAATATATTGATCATGAGCTGTACAACAAAGTGTTGATGGCGTACGAGGGCGAACTGTATCCGTTTAACAATAAACAACGCAGCACAGCCATTTTCTTGCTGAACAAAAAGTCCCTAATTTTTTATCCCTTTTGCAATATTATGGCGATTTGTTCCATATTCGTTCATTTTGATGTCAAGTGGTTTCAGGAGAGAGAGAGAGAGAGAGAGAGAGAGAGAGAGAGAGAGAGAGAGAGAGAGAGAGAGAGAGAGAGAGAGAGAGAGAGAGAGAGAGAGAGAGAGAGAGAGAGAGAGAGAGAGACAGAGACAGAGACAGAGAGACAGACAGACAGACAGACAAACCGACAGACAGACAGACAGACAGACAGACAGAGAGAGAGAGACGGACGGACAGACAGACAGACAGACAGACAGACAGACAGACAGACAGACAGACAGACAGACAGACAGACAGACAGAGAAAAGCCAGAACAAGAGCAAGGAGGTTCAGGGAAAGAGATGTATTTAATATACGTGATCAACTCATGTTAGTATGTTAGATTTATTGGAATATAATCATATTTGCCTTAGGTTTTGTGCTCTTTTAAGTTTAAAGTTTTAATGGTCCGTAAAGTTTCTATCAGCGTGGAACCATTAGCAGTAAAACAGTAGATATGCTACATTAATATCCAGGTAAAAACCACCGAAATACATACCATGTCAAAAAAGCATTAAATAACCCGTGACCGTTACTTGTTTGCATTCATAACACCATTGAAACAGTACAGTAAAATTTAGGACCTCTGAGATAATACTTCACGAATGTAAGGAATGTTTTTATTAATGTTTAAATATTCTGTGTATCATATATATATATATATATATATATATATATATATATATATATATATATATATATATATATATATATATATATATATATATATATATGATACACAGAATTGCTTATGTATGCGCGGACAAGCGCGCTTGAGTATACGTAAAATGCGGAATCTTTGTCACAGAGACAAAATGCACTTTTTCTCTTTGAGCAAAAAAAACCCTTCCAATTACATACACCACTGTAATTCGTGACTTCCTCTTAACATGTCACATATGGCATATCCTCAAACGGGGAATCATAACTGTCATCCGACATACGGAGTGAGTAATACACTAAAGTGATGTAAGCGACAGTGTCCTCTTCTACATGGCGAAAATTAATTTAACATATGCTGTTGACACCATAGTTTGAAAACGACGAGACAGGGTGAGATATTTATCTACGTGTATCGAAAAACGTGGTTTGGGGCACGTTTTTAAATATACTTTGGTGATGAGAGTATGTTACAAACTAAGTCGATCATCCCGATAATGTTTCATCACTCTATAATTCATAATTTAAAATGTATGATTTATAGTTTACAGAAAAAACATACATGCATATTATACATAATTACGTACATGAATGTTAGAATCACAAAATATACAAGCCTCTTTATTAATAGTAACCGTTCCGGGGTCCACTGTAGTGTCGGAGTTCAAAATTTTAGATGTCCACCTGCACCTGTTAATATCCAATTACCTTGTTTGTGTATGTTGGCATATTACGACATCTCTTTATAATATGAACGTGTCTTAGTATTTGAAATATCATAGGAATGACAAAACGAAGTAGTCAGAGACAGAAACGTGAAAAATAATTTAGTATATTGATTATACAGAAACACAAAACATAGCCCCTCCCCCCACCCTCCCCACCAATCCGTATAGAAATGGCAAATTGCACATGTACGGATACACGATTACAACACTTCACTTGTCACCCAGGATATAATGTACAGGTGTTAATAGTAGTGCCATTAGCGAAACTCAAATCCGCCGTAACAAGGGGTTACCATAGTAACCCAACAATTGCAGTTAGCTATGTTTGAAGTCTAGCAGAATAACGTGGATACCATTATTGTTATGATTGATTGAATACAGTTCATGAAATGACACGTGTCTATTCTCTTTAATTTTGGTTTGTGTTGCTTGATACATTTCAGATGTCGCTGTGGCCTACATGATGATGAACGAAAGAGAGAGAGAGAGAGAGAGAGAGAGAGAGAGAGAGAGAGAGAGAGAGAGAGAGAGAGAGAGAGAGAGAGAGAGAGAGAGAGAGAGAGAGAGAGAGAGAGGGAGGGAGGGAGGGGGGAGAGAGAGGGGAGGGAGGGCGCTATTAAACTGAGTATGATTATGTGGATCGGCGTAATTTCGCCTCATTTTTCGTTCTCTTTTCGGATGCATACTTACTAGTTTGAGGTAAAACTGTGTCATCGTAGACGTATTCTAGAAATGATAAGCATATGAGGATGTAATTCATCACCAAATCGTGTGTACTTTAATTAATTTTTGATGATGAGTGAGCGGATGAACTCGCTGTAAGCAGTGACTAGAGAACATACAATGAAAACCGTGTCACCAGAAAATGGGTATCGCTCGACTTGACAAATATATAGATTGTTACTGACACTGTTGCATATTGTATTTACGTAAAGTTCCATTACATTTGTATCTAATAGCAGAGCGTTGCCAAATCATAGTTATTTTTTGTATAATTTCAGTTGCGTCATGCAAAGCTATGTTTCAGGTGACACGGATTTGATTGTAACATGTGTGGATGAGAAGAACGCGGACGATCATGCAATGAATGATTTATTGATAGCAAATTTAAAGTAACCATTACAATCTGTGATGATGTCCCTGACTGTTGCCCCAAAAACCAACCCTCAGAGGAGAGTATTTCAAAAACAAAATACTTTAGCGCTTATAACTGAATAAATAAGTTGTGTAACGTAATTTGGTATGTACCCGACGTGTCACCAAGGCCCGTATATCCTGCAAGTTATTAGCTGTATACGGATGTCGTTCGTCGTTATCGACGTCGTAAACAACTTGTCGTGTTTACGGCTGTTCTCTGTCTAAATCTATCCGTGCAATTCCAGTTTCACTCACGGTGAATGTTCGAGGCTGAACCAAGAATAATTAGCACTTGGTCCTCCTCCCCAAGGCAGATCTTACAATTTCGTTTAAACCACCGACTATAATTTTTGTTGTTGTTTTTTTATATCAATCACGACCATTACTCGCGTCACTAAACATGCATATTTGTTATGCATGGGTAAGTCCACAGTTAAAGAGAGGTGTATCTCAAAGTATTTTCATTTAGCAGTTGACCATGAAGGTTAAAAAACAGTTTGCGAAATAGTTTTGAGCCTAAGTGCGTAGCGTTAAAGATTACGAACACACGTTCGAAAAAACAACGGTAAATCTTTCGGCAGAGAACATTAAACTGTCTGTTGACACCAAACGCAGGAACTTTTACTAGTGTACACATTTGAAGGTTTAAGACGAATAGAATTTTGGCCTTGGGTGAGTTCTGACATCTCGGAAGTTAAGTTGTCAACCTTTTTTTTACCATCAGGATGTTTGTGAAGACATTTCGCATAAACATCTCATTAATACGTTCGAAGCTAAACAGCCAACGTCGTCAACAGCCCGCGGAGATGTTGTTTACTTTTTCTGTCGTCTTCGACCAATTAACAATTAAACAGACGTTGTTGTTTTTTCTTTTCATGTCGTCCTCGACCAATCAACAACTATTATTGTCAACAGGTGTGGTTGTTTTTTTCCTTTGTTGTTGTCCTCGACCAATCAACAACTAATATTGTCAACAGATGTTTTTTTTTCTGTTGCCCTCGACCTACCACTTGCGTGCTATAAATAATGACAACTTTAGACGTGTTGTTGTACATCTCAGTACATTTGAGTCTATAGTTTGTACACAGCAACATTTCAAATGTAGGCCAATTTCAGCACATTTTTTCTAAAAATCAATCAATCCATTCCTGTCAGATATATGCGATCCCATGTATTCGTGTGAATCCGACCACGCAATTAATTAATTAATTAATTAAGTAAGTAAGTAAGTAAGTAAGTAAGCAAGTAAGCAAGTAAGCAAGCAAGCAAGCAAGCAAGCAAGTAAGTAAGTAAGTAGGTTGTAATCAAAATTAGTGTATAACTCCAATTAGATTAAGTTTAGATGTACAAAGTCACAAAAAATGTGGTCGCATCAGTTGGCGCCAAAGTTATTCACGAAAGTTTGGTTGCGTAATTTGGCGGGGTAGTGAATGATGAATTGATATGCCGTTCACATAATTTGGGCGGGAAATTCGTTGTTACAGAAATTTATCCCCGGAAAGTTATTGTCATTTTCGTGTGCTTCGTTTATAGTATGAGAAGGTATTTTCTTTCAATTTGAATTGATTTATACAAAATTTGTGGCGTAATTAACTCTCTCAGAAAAGCGGTCAGGTCGTCACATATTAGTCGCTTACGTTTGCTCGATGTTGTGATGTAGAACTCGAACTTGGCCTGTCATTAAACTTCTATTTTGGTATAATCAAAGTTGCCATATATATGGATGAGGGTTTGGTATTTATTTTTGGATTTTTATTTTATTATAAAAACAATTTTATCATGGCTTCCTATTTGACAAATCAATACCAAACAACATTGATCAAATCTGTGTTTGTAACTCAATAAATTGCAAACAGCTAAAAAAAAAACAAATGTGTAAAAAGTTTGTTGTTGTACGTACAATGGCAAACATTTTACACATGTACATTTATTAATCTTTTGCAATTTATTGAGTTGTAAAAAAAAGACTTTATCTATGTTGTTTCACATGGATTGTTCAAGTAGAAAGCCATGATAAAATTGTTTTATAAATTAAAATCCAAAATAAATACTAGAATACACAATCCCGGCTCGTCCATATGGCCACTTTTAATTTAATGTTCGTGTCACTGTGTTTATGTATATTATTGTCGATTATATCACTTCCATGCAACTTCACCATGTATGGTTCGAAATTCCAAAACATTTCTAAAATTCACTCACAATACCGTCGGATGATCACGTGACATTGAAGTTAATCAACAGTTTCATGTTGTTTTCATCATACACGGCATTCCTCGCCTTTTTACTTTTAAATTCTTTTTTCAAAATTTCATTTGCGATATATATTAACCCACGATGATAAAATTTCCATTTTGCGTCACTCACTTTAAACTTTATTATTCACGCTTGGTAAAACTTGAAACATCCACCAGTACTAATTTAATCAATATATCCGATTCACGCTCAGTTGTAACTGCGCCCTCACCGGCGTACCACTAACATATTTGTGATTCTTGAAATAGCAGTATAAATGCTATGACGCTGTGTGTGTGTCTTCAAAACGTGCAATTGACCATTTCATAGATTTTGAGCACAGTTAACGCTCGCTAACGGTTAAGAAAACAAGTCACCGTAGCCTATATAACGCTGATAAGGTCAAACACTCAGTTCATTTAGCCTTGGTATTGCTTCATGTTGATATTCGAAATACCGACAACACTCGATTTATCATGCACATTTTAAACACAAAAATACCGAAGTTCCGATTGTCGCCACAACATGCATCTGAAAACCGATATAAAGTCGTGTATTTGATGTTATCGTCTGATGGGTGAAACAACTAGAACGTTACCGTTTACATTTGAAATCTTAGAAGCGACGAAATGTATTAAATCATTTTGATATAAACTCTTTTCGTTGAAAAGTATCTGACAGCCGCCCTTATTTCATATCGCTAGTATGCCACATGGTGTGAATATCAAAAACCTTGTAACCACAAATCACGACGAATTATTTGAAATTTATTCGCAAAAGGTCGCTTTAAGTGCGATATCAAAATAGTTTTTCAATGGATGTGTGAGGGCGCATGTCTTAAAATATTCGAGGCTGCAATATACCTACGGTAAGTAAGGTAACCTTTCCACCGATGTTCAGTGGCTCGTGTCATGTGGTATTACTGCGCGACGTACGGCTAAAATAGTGTCACTCTGTGTGTTTATTACATAATTGCGTATAATTTAAAGCATCGTCGCAAACCACATCCTCTTTTACGGCACCGTCCAAAACGTGCCGTCAATAGGCGAAGTGTCGCGGATCGGATAAGAAATAACAGCTCAGGTTTGCGAGAATGATTTTAAAGCTGCACAAATTGTAACTGAAGTCTTGTTCAAGTTTCTTTTTCGGACAGCCAACAATTAATAAATTCACTGAAAATTGTTTAATTAAAATACCAATAATTAGACATCGTACATATTAATTAAGGGATGGATTGTATCCAGAGGTAGTACAGAAATATTTTGAAATCTTCGTTGCATTGGGGCGCTGGATTTTGGGTGGGGACTTATAAAATTCGAATTTAATTTGATTTATTGTATCACATTGTGTGTACAGCTACACACCTTTATCTATCTACATGTGATTCAATACTGCTCAGGGTGTCAAATATTATGAGTAATAAGTCAACGTATCTAACAAAAGTTTTTTTAAATGTTCCAGTTACACCTAGTGTAGCTTTAGATGTTATATTTTCCTTGTGGTGAGTTGAAAGAATTAGTTGAAAGAATTGCTTTTAGTTTTTAGTTTTGTTAGTTATTATAATTTTGCTATTTCGATGTTATTTTAATTTGTATTAGTTGCATTTGAAGTTAAATTACGAAATATCTCATGGGAGAGGTCTTCGTGTCCTCGCGTTCGAGTGAGTGAGTGAGTGAGTGAGTGAGTGAGTGAGTGAGTGAGTGAGTGAGTGCGTTCGTGAATAAATGAATGAATGAACGAGTTTCAAAACAGATTAAAATTCATATATCAAAGCAAAACTTGATGTTAGTTTTGCACAGAAATGGGAAAGTTTGGAAGTGTAATTTTGCTATTGCCGATATTGTAACTTCACCGAAAGTAACTTTACTATTTATTACAATATATCGTATATATAACATGCTAAGTACAACTCAATACGATAACTTAAACGTTGTACTGTTGTACACCTAAGCTAACATGTACCTGCGATATATCTTTTTCTTACGATATATATTTTTCTTTCAAATGGAAAAAAAGGCGTTTTAAAAAATCGTGTATTTTGTATAATGCACATGATATAATCCATCAGAAATGTGTGCAGTTGAATCCAATTAAAACATAGCAGTGCCACTTGTCGTCATGACGATAACGACCTCTAGATTCAATGTTTTGCAGCATATATATGGTGATCCATGCTTACGATGTTCACATAGTCATAATGTAATTGAAAAACGAAAGAACCCGACATAGTAAGACGCGAGGTAAAGGTACGCCTACTTGTGGTAGTTCATCATGTACATCTCTCTAAAGAATTACAGAGAGAATTGATTTACCAAGTGAAGTCGATGCAATATCTTGGCAACACGAAGGGCGGTTATCGTGAAGATTGCGTCAACTCATCGTTATAAAGTATCCTAAGGCCATGTTGTATTATTACGTAAAATCAATATGAAGAAAATTCAACCTATGAGATCCAAGTGATGATATAATATTACGCGTAAATTGAAAAAAAAATCTATCTATCTATCTATCTATCTATCTATCTATCTATCTATCTATCTATCTATCTATCTATCTATCTATCTATCTATCTATCTATCTATCTATCTATCTATCTATCTGTCTGTCTGTCTGTCTGTCTGTCTGTCTGTCTGTCTGTCTGTCTGTCTGTCTGTCTGTCTGTCTGTCTGTCTGTCTGTCTGTCTGTCTGTCTGTCTATCTATCTATACATCTATCTATACATTTATAATTGATAAATACATTATGTCCATGCATGACTGTAGAATTAGTCACATGTCCGGCATGTCGACGTCGACGAAGCGAAACGTCACACAAAACACAGACTCTGAGACTGGCACAATGTTTTGGCAATCAGTAAACCCACCGAACGATTTGAAATTAGAAAAGAATTTTCAAAATTCTTTGAAAATGACAATGAATCTCTAAATGTTTACCATTCATCTATCCATTTTAAAGGTTCATAGATATATATTCCTTGGGGGAATACTTCAGACTATGACAGAGTTGTTTATCTTTGGTACCTGAGCAAATGAAATAAAATTACACTGCTGTCTTCGTGCATGTATTTGATGTTCACGGATTTCTAGTAAAAAGCTCTGTAGGATTGACATCGTAGCTAGCTAGCAATGTTTGGTTACGCTGAGTGTTTTTCCCCTTGGGGAATTTTATATTTTCCTTCGAGAAACGGTGAAAATGAAAATACATTTACACTATACTGCCAACGATGTCACCACTTTCAATAATCAACATCAGGCTTTCTCCAAACACTGATGCCAAAACAAATCCATTTTTGATCCAGTCTAAATTATTTAACCAATTTTATACTCGTAATAACGTTGTTTTAGTTAGCTTTTGGTTTGTGTTAAATTGTGAATGAGTCCAGTTCATGGTTTCTGATTTTTGGCGAAAGTGTCTAAGCTTACATTTACACATGTGTTTTTTGTACTCATTTATTTCTTTGTACCCATGTATTGCATTGTACCCTTATTGTACTATACTCATGTATTGCATCGTACTCATTTATTGCATTGTACTCATATATTGCATTGTGCTCATATATTAAATTGTACCTATGTATTGCATCGTACTCGTGTATTGCATTGTGCTCATATATTGCATTGTGTTCATGTATTGCAGTGTGCTCATGTATTAAATTGTACCCATGTATTGCATTGTACTCGTGTATTGCACCGTACTCATGTATTGCATTGTACTCATTTTTTGCATTGTGCTCATGTATTGCATTGTACTCATGTATTGCATTGTACTCATGTATTGCATTGTACCCATATATTGCATCGCACTCATGTATTGCATCATACCCATGTATTGCATCACACTCATGTATTGCATTGTAATCATTCATTGCATTGTACTCATGTATTGCATCGTAATCATGTATTGCATTGTACCCATGTATTGCATTGTACTCATGTATTGCATTGTACTCATGTATTGCATTGTACTCATTAGTTTCATTGTAATCATTTATTGCATCATAATCATGTATTGTATCGTAATCATGTATTGCATTGTACTCATGTATTGCATTGTACTCATGTATTGCATTGTACTCATTTATTTCATCGTACTCATTTATTGCATTATTCTCATGTATTGCCAGTGAACACTAACACGAAACGTGCTTTACATCAACTAGTCCCACCCAATTCTAATCCTAGTCCGAATTAACTAAGTTGTCAAAAGTAACTCATGAGATCTTTATCCAGTAAAAACTTTGGGTGAAACCCTCTTCATCAGAGCTACACGTAATTGTGTATTATAAGGTTGTAATGAATGAATGGATGGATGAATGAATGAATGAATGAATGAATGAATGAATGAATGAATGAATGGATGGATGGATGGATGGATGGATGGATGGATGGATGGATGAATGAATGAATGAATGAATGAATGAATGAATGAGTGAATTAATTAATTAATTAATTAATGAAAATGGAGTTTTCAGCCTTTTTGGGTACATTAGTAATATACGTTTATGTAATTTTGAAACAAAATTTCTTTCAAATTGATAAAGATAAAAAAGATAATTGGTAATATGTATGCAATTTAAGTGACGTATAACGACACATTTATGTGACTGGGGAAAAAAATAACAACATTCAAAGTGGCCATATGGATGAGGATTAGGTATTTATTTTAGATTTTGATTTTATAAAACAATTTTATCACATGTGGCTTCCTACTTGAAAAATCAATGTGAAACAATATGTACCAAGTCCTTGTTTGTGACTCAATAAACTAAAGCATTGTACGTACAATAACAAACTTTTTACACATACAATGTCATTTTTTCTTAGCTTTTGCAATGTATTGAGTTACAAACACAGACTTAGTCAATTTTGCTTCTTATTGATTTTTCAAGTAGGAAACCATGATAAAACTGTTCTATAAATTAAAAATTTAAATAAATACCAAATCTGTATGGTCACTTTAATACACAGACTTTGTCATAATATATCACACTTCAATCTTTCGAAAAATTCAGCAGTATGTCCAAGTCCCGAGGGATTATCCTTGGTACGGCTAATATCTTTTAAACGTGATATGAGATATAAACACCCTGCTTAGGTAAAAGTTAATTCACTTGTTTTGGTAGGTTCTAGTCTGGAAAAATATTGAGATTTGTTGGTGCTTTTTCACAACATAACAACCTTCAGTAGGGTAGTACAACCTTTACCAAACACTAAATAGATTTTAGGCTGCCTGGAAGTATAAGACAACGCCAACACAGTCTAAGAATGAAATAAAAATGAATGTCTTTTCTAGCATACTATGGACAAACGAACACGTGTTCTAGACTAATTTATATGTGTGTTGTTACTGTAAATACAAAGAAACATCATTAATGCTTACACACTGCAATACATCCAAATTGATGTGACAGTGCTTCCAACGATACCTGAATGATTACCTTGCGTACCTACACCGGGTCAGCTCTGTCAACAAGACTAATACCCGCCATTATCTCCTCAAAGTGTAAGTTATACAAAAGTATATATGGCTAGTAATGTTACACCTCATGCATAGAATAATAGCAAAGATAGACTGGTTAGTCGATTTATTGAACCGTTGGTGGAGAGAGGTATTCTAGACCAAACTGGTCAGACATAACAGTTACAAGATCGAGCAAACATGCTGAGACTAATGCATGGACATGGAGATTTATTGGGTATGTGTCGATCCGTTGGTAAAAGTCATTTTCATCAATGATTTCATATCGCCGGGTCTAACTTTGAGTTACGTCGCATCATGTTGCATCACATCACATCACATCACATCACATCACATTATACCATATATCACATCACACCATATTACGTCACATCACACCATGTCACTCACACCGGTACCACACCATACCACATCATATCACATCTCATCACACCAAGTCACTTACACCACATCACACCACGTCATTCACATCACATCACATCACATCGATCACTCACATCACATCCCCGGATCACATCACATCACATCACATCACATCACATCACATCACATCACATATAACGTCACGTCTTTAATTTTCACGTCACGTCACGTCACGTCACGTCACGTCATGTCACATCACGTCACTCAAGACATGACATCACATCATATTCCTTCGCATCACATTTCAGCATTGTATCCCACCATAATAACACCACATAAACTTAATATAACATGGCATCATATTATCTCACACTACACAACACGAGAAATAGATATATTTCAATGATGTACTAAGGCCTCAGTGAATTCACAAACATGATAAATATCTGAAGTTCCATACAAGACATAAACCAGTCTCTATACATTCGTGTGTGCATGCATGACGGAAGAATTGTTATCCCTGGCTTCCTTAACATAACGTGATACCGGTGTACCCTGTCCTCTGTGGGTGAAATATTATTGTAAATCTCTCATTGCCATCACAATCATGATTACTATATCTCGCTTGAACCGACACACGTTATTCTCATTAATAGTACTAGATTTGTTACTGTGGAGGTTTTCTCATTCGAAATGCCGACCTAGGGTGGCTACAAATGAAGAATTATCCAGCTAAGGCCCGGAGGGGTTGTAATCAATAAACGTACAATACAGCACCCCCTACACCTTCAAACGTGACAGCATATAGAACTAGTTTGCGTCAGGAATGTTATTTTAAAATCTAGTTTACAGGTCGTTTAGGTTCTCTTGGAATCTCTAATTGGTTTGAATATAGGCGTTATTGTCCACGTGGGAAAGATTGGCACTCCCGATTACGTGGCTTTCTCATACTAAACACTAAATCTCATTTTTGTAAAACACAACTCAATATTCAGTTGCCCCCGCAGTGTGCATAGGAATGAGGGTCGTGTAATATATATATATATACATACACAGGTACAGTTCTTACGTCATCACTTGATGATAAACTAAAAAGCCATCAGAAAGTGTGAGCTTAAGCATGACCACGATGACCAACACTTGTCAAGCAAGAAAGGTGCATGAAACAATTTATGCAAATGTTATTACATTTATGCAAAACATGGAATAACTTCAGGCAAGTGCCAACACAACAATTATGGAAATAGTGCATATTTATTTTGCATAAATCTTGTAAATTAGCATATGTCTTCAAGATATAAGAATACCGATATTACATTTGAGCTTTTGAAATCACTTTTTCCTACAGCTACAGACTGTAAAAGACATTATAGTGTAGGCCAGAAAGTGGTTAACTGTGAGAAATATGGAGTTATTGGACACTATTTGTATTCATGTCTACAACTTGCAAACACACAAAAAAGAAGTTTATACTTTATATGTAGATGACTGTTCACTGAGACAGTATTGTGCTGAGTGTGAACGATTTCGACAGAAGGGAGTTATTTTACAGATAAGCTGCTTGTGAAGTGCTATCACAGAGAGCCCAGGAACCATGTTACAAACAAACAAACAAACAAACAAACAAATATGTAAACAAACAAACAAACAAACAAACAACAAACAAATATACACTGGTGAATGAGATATCATTTGATATCCATGAATAACTCTCCATTAAACTGTATATATGTGTATACTGGCTGTATACTATTGAAATAATATACTTTATATGTGTCTATATATACGTGTACCCATCCATATACAAACACACACGGATGAGTATATAGTTATAGAAACATAAAGTATATAATTATAGAAACATAAAGTATATAATTATAGAAACATAAAGTATATTATTTCAATAGTATAGTCAGTATATGCATATAAACAGATAGTTATCCATGAATATCAAATGACATTTCATTTACCCATGTCTATTAGTTAGTTAGTTAGTTAGTTGATTGATTGATTGATTGATTGATTGATTGATTGTTCGTTTGTTTGTAACATGGTTCCTGGACTCCCTGTGGGACGTGCTATGTCGTACAGACTTCACAGGTGGAAATCTTTAATGCTAATTAGAACTTTCTTTTCTTACATGTTTATTTATACCACGTTAAGAGAAAAATATATAGACAACAGACGGTTCTAAACTTTTTTCTGGTTATTTTATTTGTGAAATGTTCCAAAACACTTTCTGCGTTTTGAAGTTTGCTTTGTTACGAGATGCACGATAGCAAAATTGCCTATATGTACGTTGAGATAAAACCTGAAATAAAAAAGCTGAAAATCTAACTTCTTGCAAGTGTACCCATAGTGTACACTGATTTCAGGCAAAACAACATAATGTATGATCATGAGACGACACAGCATGTCGCATATATGTAATTTCATTTTAAGAGCAAAAAAAAAGAAATTTCAATTTATGACTATGTAATTTGAAGGATAGGACTGTTGCCAATTTTCACACCTCTGTAACCCCTCCCCCCCCCCCCTAGGAGGAGAGAGCCTAATCAATAACAAGCATCGTTGAACTGAATGACACAAACAGCAAGAAAACCATTTACAAATTTCACTTCTAAAATTATTAGCCCTACGGCAAGCCTTCTAATCTATGGGAAGCAAGAGCCCACATTCTATAGTGCCCTAAGGGTGGAATCCTACTTCGTTTGTCAATAGGGGGGAATGTTGTAATGAAGAGTCAACAAAAGCCAATCTGCTGTGTTTAACTAAATACGTTACAACACGTATTTCTACAGTAAATCATGTATCTGAAATGTGATGTGACGTCCAGTTTGGACACTAACTGTGACACGGTTGAAGTATATTTGACAGCAAAGTAACCTTTATCGACTTTGTAAAAGTCAAAGCGTTGAAAGTTTGATGTCGCCTTCCTGGGTTAATTTGTCATCAGAAGGCAAATGCATGCAGTGATGTGCCAGAGCTGAATACGCATATGTTCATCGTCAACCTACAATCATATATAATATACCACGTGCCTGCCATGCCACAACGTTTCTTAATGTAGTAAAATTGTGGTGCGGTAATGGACAGACAGACAGACAGACAGACAGACAGACAGACAGACAGACAGACAGACTGACCTACAGACAGACATGGGGCAGGCGAGCATAATACATATATACATACATACATACATACATACATACATACATACATGCATGCATGCATGCATGCATGCATGCATGCATGCATGCATACATACATACATACATACATACATACATACATACATACATACATACATACACACATACATACATATATACATACATACATATATACATACATACATACACACATACACACATACATACATACATGCATACATACAAGGGATGGGGTGTTCCGTAGAGGACTATAATGGCGTTTTGAATCAAAGGTGGCGTCATGGCACAAATCTTTTCAATTTCTCAGTAAAACATTGCCTTTAGATCTGGTCTATATACATGCATAATGATAGCACCGTACCATATCCATGTGTACATAGTGCAAATATATGAACTTCACTTATGAAGTTGACCAATAGTTTGTATATCCCAAAATGTCAGTCCTAATCCGACGTCAGCCTAATATATAAGAATAAACTAATAACTAATCCTCACACCACTTATCAATTTGAACGCAATTTTTCAAATTGCAATACATTATTGCGGAAAACCTATAGTGTCAGACAGCACTTTCAGCCGCCCTGCTCCCCCTTTCCATTACCTTAACGTATGTAAAACAAATTTCAAATAATCGTACAGTCCTTTCTATTTCTGGGAAGGTCTACATTCAAACTTAAGATAAATTAGAAGTGTTTCACACAAAAAGACGTCAAGAACCTCGAATTACGTGTACTCGACTCATAACCTTCAAGTAATAGTTTCGATTACAAAATAATGTTCGCGATTCACAAGGTGAGAGCTGTGTGAAGTCAGTGAAATGGCGAGTCATTGACGTACCACAATATATATCCACGTAATAGGAAGTAAGCAAGAACCGGCGCCACTGTTAGACGAAGGTGACCCAGAGTAATAACAGATCAGACACACACTGATAAATCCATTTAGAAAGCTATTTGATTTGATTACATCCGAATTGTCTTTTCCTAAACAGCTGCTTGAAAAAAGTGGAATTATTAAACCTTCATTTAAAGAGAGAAATGCTGGGAAACTTCAGCTGTTCTCTCTGTCTCCCTCTCTCCGTCCGTCTGTTTGTCTGTCTGTCTGTCTGTCCCTCTAGCTCTGTATGTCTGTCTCTCCTAACTATGTCTGTCTGTCTCTCTCTGTCTGTCTCTGCCTGTCTGTCTGTCTGTCTCTCTCTCCCCCCTCTCTCTCTCTCCTCTCCCCCCTCCCCCCCTCTCTCTCTCTCTCTCTCTCTCTCTCTCTCTCTCTCTCTCTCTCTCTCTCTCTCTCTCTCTCTCTCTCTCTCTCTCTCTCTCTCACATTAAAAAATCAACAATTGGCGACACATTCTGTAGTGCGCAAGTACTATAATATATTATATCAATTAATACAACTTGAACAAAATCCGAGAAAGGCGACAAATGATTCAACGGTATCAATATCAATTTTTGGATACATATTTCGGAAACAATTTTCTCACATGTACATTTGCTTCGTTCTCGCAATCACATATCCATGTATACATGTAAACATGTATGTATGTATGTATGTATGTATGTATGTGTGTATGTGTGTATGTATGCATGTATGTATGTATGTATGTATGTATGTATGTATGTATGTATGTATGTATACAGTATGTATGTATGTATGTATGTATGTATGTATGTATGTAAAACTATTACAGATTTGTTATATGCCCATATAAACTTATAGATAAAAATTAATCTCCCTGTCTCTGTCAGAAAGAAAATATACAATAAACATTTTTTTCTTTCATTTGAATCATCTTTAATTACGCATAATATAAGCTTCTACATTCTACAACAAATAAGTAGGCGTGAGTGACATGTGGGGTTTCCTTAACACGTTGGTTATTTTAGCATTCTACTCCGTTCACGTATAATGATATAATATTTATCTCAAACTATAAACCATTCTCACGTGTTTTATAATTGTGATATGATTTACGGTTTGTTTACTAATTTATTACTACCCCTTTCCACGATAACTGTTTTAAGTGTTGTCAATCTGTAAAAAAATGTTGTTACAGTAAAACCTTCATATACAAAAAGCATTCCTAGACATTCCCCGAGAGCGTCGTCTATTTTTTTTTCCAAGCTGACATTATAATACAAATGTATATATCTCCTTTTTTTGCAGCCTGTTAATTCCATACATTCAATTCTATTTGAAACACGTCGGGAACGTGCTGTGGAATATTTTTACTGGATTTATTGTCAATGATTGAATGGCTTGCTATCAGATAAAATGCTTTCATATACTCGTGAGAATAGCTATCATTTAGACTGGTATATAGAAAAACTAAATCAAATAAAAACACAGAGATTATCCGTCTGGCTAACATTGATTATTTTCTGTGGTACTTTCGTCAGTTTATTCAGTTGTCACCATTCCCTTCAAAGTCAACACTTCAACATCAATAATGTCTCATCCAGCGACAGATAATGCGAGTCAACGCTAATATTTTCAATTTTTGCCTACTTTATGATCATATTTTTAGGGGTGAAAATTTATGAAATTATCCCGAAGCACTTTACTTGAGAATATATATTCACGCACGCTGTCTCTATATACTAAAGTGGAGTGATGCACGTTTTGGACTTTGGAATTTGACTTGAATGTGTTAGATTAGACTGCTTCATGACAAGAAGTGGATGTGCTATCTATACACATCAAATCGAACCATAGTCTCAATAGTTGAATATTAATAAAGGATTTATAAAGTACGACCATATCAGACAGTGCAATCAGTAAGTAGAGAACACACTGGACAGGTCTTATCACCTCCTTATCGCCATTGGTATACAAACCCACATAATTTAACGACAAACACTACCCATTGGAGTTTACTCAGGTAAATTTGGACACCAACACACTATTTACTCAAAACAAACTGAAAAAAACAAATATGGGGCTTGGACTAAACCAAAGCTCCATTATTGGTGTTTTTTCAGTATCAATATTCGTAAAATCGTGAAGGTATAGAAGTTTGGAAAAAACAACGCTCCAAAAATATGAAGCCACACTACATTAAAGAAAATATCTTCCCTTCATTTCAAAACCGCCAGTTTGCTGGATTAAATATACGAAATAAAGTCATGTTACAGAAAGGTATTTAAAAGGTTTTGGCGGTTTTTTTTTAGGTTCGAATAAAATGACATGTCGGTGAAATATTCATTCAATCTGACCTGTTCACTCTGTAGTCCAACATGGGAAAGACATTTTTCATTCAAACACTAAACCTTGAGTGATCAAAAAACGCCTGTGGCATCGAGTGGCTTTACAGATGCATAGGCAATTGTGCACAAGTAATATGTGTTGATAAAAATACAAACAAACCTTCAGTGTGCTATATACACTCGGCTGTTCCATCTTTAGGTTAATGATAACAAAATAATCTATGCTTTACGGTAACCATAACTGTGTGTGAAGCTACTTAATTAAGAGAGGTGTACAATGATGTAACGTAGTGAGGTCAGAAATATTATCGGGAATCCTCCTAGGGGGTCGCGTTCTAGAGGTCATATCAGGTCACTCGGCAACCGATTGATTTTTTTTTGGTCTATGTGCCAAAGTGAACACAAAGTCTGTACTCGGTAGATAGAGTGTCGATCTGTTCTCATACTCGTCGTACGTTCCTTTTAGCAAATGGAACTGGTTTAATCCAAAATGACATTTCTGTATGAATGAAACATTGAAGAAACCGCCATCTAGGACTATCCAGCCGCGCAGAAGTTTTTTATGTGACATCGGCGGATCGAAGCTGTTCGACGGCAGCTGAGCTAGGAGGTCACGGCAAGTTAATGATTACCGCACAGTTATTTTTTCCGCGCAGTTATCATCGTCTCACTAACTCTACCGCTACGTAAACATCAGTCGTAATTCCCGGCTCGTAAACTTGTTATGTGTGATTGTTTTATGACCGGGTTCGGTGATCTAGAGAGACTGGAGGTGTGAAGTGAAAGTAGGACATAGAGAGCGTCATAATTACTCCAGTACCTGTCCTGGTTCTATTGAAAGATGTAAAAAAAAAATACTCGCCAACTCTGGAAATGTGGTACAGAGATAGTAATCTACTGGGACGACACTGAATGTGCCTATCTGTGTTTGCCTATTTACTGGTCTCCATATTGGCGTGGGACTTTGGAGGGAACTTTCTATCGAGCTGACAACTGTACAGTTGTAAATGATGAGTGTTCTCGTGCTGGAGGTCAGTATATAGACCATTAGCGTAAAGAGAAAAGGGAACGCACATTTATCAAAAGCTCGGTGAGATATAGCGAAGCGGAGACAAGGGCGCGCTGGCCAACGAGTAAATAGTAACGCATGTCTAAATGCACAGACATCAATTTACTTTAACCGATTGTGAAGGGAAAAACAGAAACTGGGACAAGTTTGCTGACAAATTGCAATCTTATTCATGATTTCCAATTGCATTTTTTCACCCTAGAGCATCTTATAGCTTTATCGAGACTGGTGTGACAGCTTCGACTTGAAAAATGACGTTCGGAAAAAACCGCCATAGAAATCTGAACTACGTGCTTTTCTGAAGTATTTCTATCTCGCAAGTGTAAATTTGTGTGTGACACTAATGTGACGGCTTGTCTCCTTTCTCAAGTATTACTGTTTGTGTGGCCGCGCACAAGTGACTCACTGAGATAAGACTGCTATCGCCACAGTACAGTGTTTGTGAGGTGACGTTATAGGCTGGGTTGCCTCCATAAACCATGGGTCGAGGGACAGTGCAACGAGGTAGGCCCAGCGCGGGATACAGTCACCACGGTGACGGAAGATATGTACATACAGGGTACCGCAACAGGTCGCCTCGTCTGAGTAGATATCATCGCCAGTATGCATCGCCTCACCAACACGCATTACGTCATCCCGGGCCGCATCATTACCCTCCGCAGCAGCACGGACAACAGAGTTACCCAACTCCAGCACAGGTCCAATGGTGGAATAATCTCAATGCATTGCCACCTGAGCGGAGATACGTACCCCCAGCTTTACCTCCAGGTTCACCTAGGATTACACCACCACGAAGTCATCAATACGAAAACCACGCTCATCATCAGCACGGTATTGAGGAGCTGAACAGTAATCATCAATCGCACACTCCGCCGATTGAAAACGGTCGTGCAGGTGGCGACTATGCCAATTTTCAAGTTCGACCTGATCATCCAAGTGTAGATGTTCACCATCACTACGAATGGGCACACGGAGATGATGTCAACCGTGACGTCATCACGAGGCCTCGCTCTTGTATGGACACAACACCAAAGTGGTGCGTCGGGTTGCCATTGTTCTTAGGTGCCGTATTCTTAGTCATAGGTGGGTTTTTCACTGACAAATCTACATTCGTGGGTCATGGAATTATTTTCTTCGTTGTCAGTACTATTTGCCTTGCGTTCGGCACTTTTTTGCTACTATTAGAAATCTGCATATGTACCTACTTGTGCATGGGACAGGAATCGAGAACCTCTGTTGCAAATTGCTCTTGTTGTGGTTGTTCATGTTGCCAGGACAACCCTAATAAACATTTTCAAACTGACAGAGAAAATGAACGACAGACACAAGTTACAGAGCTACAAACTACTGCCAGTATGAACTCGAACTTGGATCATTCATCGACAAACAACAACACGAATGCTCGAAGCCATGGGGTTACGTCACCAAGAGGCAGGCCGCATTCTAATAAAACCGATCATCGTACCGAAGCCATCATCACACAAGCAGGTTTGACTACCATACACGAAACCTCTCTTACGATTGAAAACGAAGTAAGGCGGGGTGATGAAAGTTCGGATTCAGGTGCATCAATGAAAGTGGAGCGGCCGACGTCGTTCTTGAGTTCGGACAGAGGACTACGGGCAACCGTGACCCCTCCACCAACATTACGTACGACCCCGAACGGTAGTACAGACTCTTTGAACTCCAGACTTGACCTTCATCCCGTGGACGATCGGCTTAGTGGAAGTGGGTTTAGTTTGTCAACGTTGGCGGAGACATCGGCTACAAGAAAGAATGACAATGTCGTGGATGGTTCCGATATAGTCATTGAAACAATCAACATTAATAATTTCATTATGAAAAGCTTCGAGACTGACCAAGTGAACATCGCCGATAAGGAAGGCAATGTTAGAAATAACACACCCTTACCTACGGATGGAGAAAGTTTAAGTGGGGACATTGACGAAATATGTGTGAACGGTTGTGGCAAAGATATCGATGGGAGAAGTGAATCAGAAAGTTTGCTTGGGAAATCTGGAAACTTTGAACTGGACGATGACACTGCTTTGTCATGTGATGACAATACGGACGTTGCCATGACAACGGATGAAGAAACAGAAGACGATGATGTATATATAAATGTGTTAGAAGACGAACCTTTTCGTGAATGATCAGTTGATGATGACCTGTATAATGTAATTAGCAGGACGACGAATATTACCCCCATTCTAATGAATTACTTTTACCGGACATATTTATCGGTTTAAAAAAATGAAATAAAATTAATGGTTCTAATTTGAATATCTTTAATTGTACTTTGTATCTATGTAAACAGTCGACGAGATTTCAGTATCTGATCTTAAAGTGGCACAAGCTGAGTTTTAATATAAGTTTTTTTTTTTAATCACAAGTGAAAATACTGTCACAAAACCTACATTAAACTGTTCAAGTATTGTGTTCATAATCGATGTATGCCTTCTATGGCATTCAAATGTCTGACTTTGTTAAATCAGTTGATTAGCATAGCAGGAATTTCCTCACCATTTTTGTGCGTATAATAAATTACGTCATGGAATCTTTATAAGTTATATCTCCTTACCAGATTTGAGTTTTCGTCAATTGTGAGTGTAAGTAAGTAGAGTACGTTAACAACCTTTATTAGAGTACCTTTAAAATATACAGGAAAAATTACGCCTCAAAGCGTGTAAACTCAGCTTGTACCCCTTTAAGCGGTATGTGAACGTATTCTAACTCTTGTAGTTTTTAGAAAGTCGATATCAAATACGATTTATCATGTACTTGTTCGTTACAGTGGGATGAAACATGACCGTGACAGTACCACGCCGAATGGATACGAGAGTGAGATTCATTGCGATATGCTTGAATTCCCGTTTATTCTCCATTTGACACAAAAAGGAAAGGCGATTAAGCCATTAATTATCACCTTTCTACGCTGTCCTATAATAGCGGATACGGTACTGGCAAATGGTGCCAACTAGTACTACGTACCCCGCTCCAATCATCAGGCCATAGTAAATAGAACAGCAAAATTTATGTGTTGTTATGTTGTCATAAGCTTTCCTAGAGTGTATCAGCTTACTCCCCTACATTCCATACAAATGTATTTAGATATAAAATAATACAATTTCTTTTATATAAAATAACAGCGTTTTATATAGAGAGGTACACTTCCTCAACCACATCTTTTCATCGGTGAAATTACAATATCTTCAAATAGCATTTCGCTATTTTATTATTATAGCAAGGTCGTGCTCCGCATTGCTACTTTGCAGTTTCGAAAGTTCATCAAAACCATGCCGGAAGGCAAAAGTGTTGTGCGGGTCACATTCCAGTAATTTGTTTCCCTCTAAAAGCTACAGTTTTTTCAGAAGAGAAAATATTTATTTAAATGGATCCTGTTACAGTTTCTTGTATAATTGGCCATGTGGATGTAGGTGTTGTGGTATCGTGTATCTGCAGCCATGTTATTTCAACCGTGTTTCCAATCGTATATCATCCATATCTCTGCGAAGCAGGTTAAAGGTCGACCCACTGTTTCGCGCCGTCACGGTGATCATCTCAAGTTGGGAGATGTAAACTTAGTTTAGTTTTGGTCATATTTGGAAGTAACTATCAGTCGTAAAACCACCCATTTTGCGGCAACAGTTGAATCCCCTGTGCCCCCCCCCCTCCATGTTACTTGTTTCACGAAAGCGAACAAATTATAATTGACACAAACAATTCCTTACACCAGCCCTATAGGACACCACCACTTTACTGCGTGTCCCGGTCACAAACTTTGCCCACATACGCGGGTTTGCCTTAAACACTGATGCAACCAAACTCCACGGGGAACGTCAACCCTGTAACATTTTCTTTAGGAAAGGATGTCAGTTAGTCTTGATAGTGACAAATGAACACAAACTTTTGCTGCTCTTCCGATTCACTTCCTTACGCTTCTTTCACAATAGTGGAATTTCAGGCACACTGGAGGAGAGGGGGGGGGGGGGCTCGTGACGTCATCTAAATAAAAATAGCATCAAATAGGTTTGCACAAACAGATTGATAACCCTTTTTATTTCTCTGCGCAATCCGTCACGCGGGTCGTGAAAAATAAATGCTCTTATAAGTAATTCAGAGTTCGCGGTTACGCATTATTTTGTGCGTAATAGACGCTGTCAAAAAATTAATTACGCAAAAAAAAACCCAGCAAAGTAATGTTTGTCACACGCAGTGACCAGATACTAAAGTTAACTCCATGGCGAATGAGTAGTTGCAGTCGTAGCATAAATTAAAGAAAATCTGATCAGACAAGTCACGTGATCATGAGTTCTAAATTAGCTAAACGAAGTTCCCACACACGGGAGATCAGATTGACGGAAAGAAGTGATGTATGGTTTAAGTTCAATCGCCGAGACCAGTCCGACGTATCAGTATTATTATTGGATAAAAATGCCTAAATTGTGGTTTTGTTTTGGATTGTGCGTTAAGTTTGTTCTATAACGGCATTGAAGAAAACTTGACAAATTATATATGTCTCACAAGCCACAAAATAAAGCAGTTTATACTTGATAACTATTTACAAAACAATAAATAAAAAAGTTCCTAACTTTTGCATCAATTGATTTCGATCAATACGTGGTCAAGTATACCGACATGGGATGACAGTCAGACTGAAAAGTGAAACCTTTCTGCAAACTTTAGCCCGCTTGGAAAGCTATGGTCATACCGAAACAAAGAACAAAGACAACGAAATACTGTTACAGTAGTCTATACGACATTTCCAACAGTTTTGTCAAAAAAAAAGGTTTCATTTGAAAGTTGGCTCAGCAGAATGCAGTTCACACATTCTTGCACACACTGATGCAAGTGCGAGTGATCCATATTTATGGTGTCACATGCACTGTATCTTAATTAATCATGCCAGAAGTGTAACCCCATACGCACTGTTCTTCGATGTATTTTTAACTCACTTAAAGTTTATGAAGCAGGATAGCCATTTGTCATGATTTCGTCATAACTCAGCTGTTGTTTAGGTTCTCAGTGCACGCCTCTACGGATTCATTGTCAATTGACGAACGAGTCTCAGATATTACATGTATATGAACCCTTATGTTGGAACACTGCATCGATCAGGGTTCTACTTCTTCAATTCTTCTCTTTCTCGCATGTTTGCATACGTATTTATACACGTTCTTTGTAGATTCCTCGCTCGTTTTCTCGTCAGCAGAACTGTATTTCTGTCTCCATTTCTCCCAACCAATCTTTCTATCTGTTTCTTTAATATCCTCCCTGTCTCTCTGCCTTTTTCTCTGGCCGACCGTGTTGTATCTTCACCTCTCTCTCTATATATATCCCCTCTCTATTACCTATCACTACATCAATATTAATGCCTGCAATATGTCTCTGTTAGGCCTGTCTGTCTGTCTGTCTGTCTGTCTGTCTGTCTGTCTGTCTGTCTGTATGTCTGTCTGTCTGTCTGTCTGTGCAGTGTCTGTCTGTCTGTCCAGTGTCTTCTGTCTGTCAGTCAGTCAGTCAGTCAGTCTGTCTGTCTGTCTGTCTGTCTGTCTGTCTGTCTGTCTGTCTGTCTGTCTGTCTGTCTGTCTGTCTGTCTGTCTGTCTGTCTGTCTGTCTGTCAGTCAGTCAGTCAGTCAGTCAGTCAGTCAGTCAGTCAGTCAGTCAGTCAGTCAGTCAGTCAGTCAGTCAGTCAGTCAGTCAGTCTGTCTGTCTGTCTGTCTGTCTGTCTGTCTGTCTGTCTGTCTGTCTGTCTGTCTGTCTGTCTCTCTCTCTCTCTCTCTCTCTCTCTCTCTCTCTCTCTCTCTCTCTCTCTCTCTCTCTCTCTCTCTCTCTCTCTCTCTCTCTCTCTCTCTCCTCTCTCTCCATTTATGGTCTACCATGTTGAAAAGACACCTTTGGAACGAAGAGATGTCCGCAACTGAATGACTAGTTTAATATGGTCGACATTTTTACATGTAAGCATGTCACGATGACATCCAATCACCCTCCTGTAGAGTTGACAGCGAAACAAAATCGTTCTTATTACTATAACGGTTGTCGTATAGATCATTCACAGAAACTACCACGAAGCTAATAAATCCAGACAAACACATGAGATATACATGCCAACGGAAATCGCAGATAGGTCGCGATAGGGTTGAGGTCAAGTACGCGTACAGAACTGAATGCAATGATGCACAATACGGCTACTGTAAAGAAGAATGTCGGGGTTAAATTAGATGAATTTGGACTGTCTATCTAGTTATAACCCGTACTAGATCAACATTGTATGTAATGTAGATGTTGGCGTCTCTGTCGGCGTCGTTTGGAACACTGTCGTCTGTACTATGGAGACTTTTTAGAAGCTGCAATCAATGTGACCCTCAACGCTATATAGGCCTAATATTGTATATCGTTGACATTGTACGAAATATCCAAAGTTCAGAATTCAGAAAAAATAACGACATTTACAAACTGCAGACCACCTATAACCTCAATTGCAATCTGAATAAGCCATAATAATCGACCGTTGGTCATAAAGAATTTTGAATTTTGAAAACTCCCCATCAGGTAGCGCTGATCATGAATTCGTAATATTGACCAAGTTAGCGATTCTCAAATACAGGCAGTGATTTATAAGTAGTTCTGGCAAAGACAAGCACACTTTCAGTCATCGATAACACAAGCAAACCAATTTGTGATCGACAGCGTTCTTTTATTTCATATAGGAATGATTTACAACTTGTCAATGAGTAGGGTGTTAGAATAGAAGAGATACATTGTAAATTATGTTATGTGACTTCGTATGTATGTATGTATGTATGTATGTATGTATGTATGTATGTATGTATGTATGTATGTGTGTGTGTGTGTATGTATGTATGTATGTATGTATGTATGTATGTATGTGTGTGTGCATAAATGTATGTGTGTATATATGTATGTATGTATGTATGTATGTATGTATGTATGTATGCATGCATGTATGTATGTATGTATGTATGTATGTATGTATGTATGTATGTATGTATGTATGTGTGTGTGCATGTATGTATGTGTGTGTATGTATGTATGTATGTATGTATGTATGTATGTATGTATGTATGTATGTATGTATGTGTGTGTGCATGTATGTATGTGTGTATGTATGTATGTATGTATGTATGTATGTATGTATGTATGTATGTATGTACGTATGTACGTACGTACGTACGTACGTTTGTATGTAGGTAGGTAGGTAACAGGTAGGCAGGTCACTCAAGGTAGGTAGGCAGGCAAGTAGGTAAATAGGTAGGTGCGTGTGTGCGTTTGTGTTTGGTTTTGTATGTGTGTGTGTGTGTGTGTGTGTGTGTGTGTGTGTGTGTGTGTGTGTGCAAACGCGCGTGTTCGTAATGGGGAAGGCGGAGACACGCCACACACTAAGAAAGGAGTTGAACCTGTTTTCGATGGAAAATGAGATCCATTCAATCTTAATGATTTTATTCATGATACAGAAGAGATAAATGATATGATTCTATTCTATTCTATTCTATTCTATTCTATTCTATTCTATTCTATTCTATTCTAAATGATATGATTCTATTCTATTCTATTCTATTCTATTCTATTCTATTCTATTCTATATATTGTGTGCTGCCAAAGGCAAGCAAATTATTGGCTCACACAACGCCATGGGAATGTTGAGAATAATACATAACAAAACACTCTGATAGAAATAACAAATACAGGGGAAATAGAATTAGATCACGTTTGAGAGAGAGAGAGAGAGAGAGAGAGAGAGAGAGAGAGAGAGAGAGAGAGAGAGAGAGAGAGAGAGAGAGAGAGAGAGAGAGAGAGAGAGAGAGAGAGAGGGAGGGATGGATGGAGAGAGACACACAGCTCATATCTGAATTATATTTGCCGTTTTCTGAAATAGCATGTCACAAAAATAGCATGACGTAATCGACTTGTCAACGTGTAATACATGTAATCTCTCGGTCTTGAGTAAAGTCAGTCAGTTATGTCGAAACCAATTGGGAAGTGCAAATTTGGCTGAAGCTTATCTATAGCTATCTACACTCTCTTAAATATAAGAGGATTTTCAGACTTTTTCTAGTCAAATAATTGTGGCACTTGGAAGTCTTCAATGAGGGTGTTCTGTGTTTTTTCACAAGAAAAGGCAACAAATCATTTGAAATCTGATGCTCCATCGATACTAGCCGAGCAAGAAGTAGCCACTTATCAAAGCCATGTTTCCACATCTTGCTTCCCGTCACAGATCGTCTAAATTTATGACTTAGATACACATATTTGACTAAAGAACTCAGACAATAAAGGGATCTGCTTGACTGGTGATAGAGCGTAATAACCTACAGTGAAATCAACGCCCCCATGCACCACGTTGGTCTGTTTTGACTTTACACATGATGCAGGACAAAAGTCGATTACTGTCGGTGAGGGCGCGTTTCAATTTATCCGATTTTTTCAAGTTAAGCCTTCACATTACACATTCTGTCATCAAAGGTTACACCTGTGAGTCTGTGTTCCACTGATTTGCATAATCTTTAATGCTGATCCGTCACCTAATTTTCGCAAACTTTTTATATTATGTGAAAAATTCTGAAGAGTTTTTATTTCAAATTTTGCATAGCACATGTAACACTCAATAGCAATGGCCTGTATATGATTTCAGTGACTACAAGTTACGCTCTATCACCAGTCAAGCAGATCCCTTTATTGTCCGAGTTCTTTAGTCAAATAAGAATTTTTATTTGCATAAACCTCTTTTTGAGTAGCAAGTTTACCAAACGGAAAAAGAAACGGTAACGATAAAGAGCAAGACTACTGTACATGAAATTTCAAGCTGACTAAAGTGAAATTTTATAAGATGCATACAAGATGTCATTCATATTCAAGGAACTCAAATCTAATGCATAAGCAATGGCTTTATGTATGCAATTTAAGAGCTATAAAGTATATTCGTTTGGTAAAATTCTGAGCAATAACCTATAGCTAATTAATGAATATCAATGATTATGCAAATTAATCATATATTATGCAAGTTACGCCAATCATAGTGTCTATAACACATATCAGTAAATCAATCTTAAATTTAATATTGCTTGGAGGTTGGTGAAGTTTTAGCTGCCATTTATGACATATCCCGAATTGGTAAATGCTATTAATTATGTAAATAAGTGTTTAAGTATGCAAGTCATGCCCATCGCATCTATAGGACATTTCAGAGAGGTTTAGATACACGTTAGAACACGTACGCCTACGGGAGCATTATCGTGCAGGCGTACACGTAATGACGTGTACAAAATTGTGTTAAGTTATGCGTTCAGAATACAAACGTGAAAGACATTGGAATGTGCACTCGCGCGTTGACATCTTCTGTCCAGAAGGCCAAACATATGACTGTTTTCTAAACATATCGGTATTTTTGCCATTTTTCCCAGACTACCCAAACGGAAAACTGAACAATTGTTTACAGTTATGCTTTCGAACTTTGATATCAAATATATTACATTTAAAAGAGGAAAATGAGAAAAACGTAAGAAGTATTTACATTTACGTGTAGTCCGCCAATATGACGTAGCATCGTCTGATAGAGAACGCCTGGGTTGCTTCGAATCAGGTGACTATGACGCTACGTGTAAATACCCGCGTCTAAACCTCTCTATTATCCACATACGCCACCACGTTTTGTAACACTCTGAGCAATAATGGAATATGTACATTATTTTTGTAACCTCTACTTGATATATCTCCTGAATTATGCAAATTAGAATGCAGTATGTAAGTCGTGAAATTGTTAGCAACAGATGTTAATATATCAGCTAATAGATCATTCTCATTAATTATGCAAATTACTGATGGAATTAGCAATCCACACCAATCACATCCATAGACACATGGGTAATGGTGTCGTCATCATCAAATTTGATGAATTCTGATGTATCCCTGCACCTAAGAAGATGGACGGACGGACGGATGGACGGAGAGACAAACATACAGACAGACAGACAGATGCAGACACACACACACGTACGTACGTACATACATACATACATACATACATACATACATACATACATACATACATACATACATACATACATACGTACATACATACATTACGGAGCCTTCAGTATTTACAACAAGGGGGGGGGGAGGAATCAGGGGGGAGGGTCACATTTTACAAACCTGTTCTTGGGGAGGGTCATATTTTGCATTACAATATTTGGGGGAGGGTTACATTTTACAAGTTTTGTGACCAAATTGAAGATTGAATTATTGTAAATTTGTTTTGTGTGTTTTGATATGTAAAAGTGAGATGAGCACTCAAACATTTATTTTTATGAGTACTTTACATGCCAAAATACAAAAATAACCAGATTTATACTGAATGCCTTCCATAAGGGTAGTCTTGCAATTTCATGATTCATGCAAGAAATTTAGCTCTACATCTGTGATTTTTTCAAGTCCCAGTGAAAGTTAGTTGTCAAAAACGTTGTTCAAATACCAGGAAAGCTTGCCATCCTGAACTGCACTCGGCTTTTGTGATCCCCTACCTACCCGGGATATGTACACCCGTTTCCATGGCAAATAATAAATGAAATTGAAACCCGCAAAGCAATGCTATTACGCATCAGAATGTTTACTCACTTCATGGTATGGATCGTAATAGTTGAACAACTTTAATTCAGTGAAGTGATAAGGTATTATTGCCCTACTTAGTCCCTGGGTAAAGTGTATACATTCTTGTTTCGATCCAGATTGACAGATGCATCATCTGCTCCAAATCATATACATGCATGAAAGGTGTGAAGTGAGCAGACGATCGTGACTGTGTATTTTTGTAATAAAGCTTACAGATGATGTGTATTTTCAGTGCTCACCTCCTTGCTTTGATGTAATAATCTTCAGATTCAATGAAAATATCAATACAAACACTTCTCAGTGTAGAACGACAGCGTGTATCCATTCTGTAGCTTCCTGGTTTACCTTACATTGACGTTGGTGGCGCACTTTCGAAATGAAGCATGTGTGCGACCAGACGATCGATCGATTAATTATGCAAATTGCTCATTAATATTAATGGTATTTTTATCAAAATTTAATCAGTTCTTACCATTACTCAACGGAACAGTTGTACTACATTTTGTTTGAATTGAGCCAGCCGTTTTGGAGAAAACGATGACAAAGATAGACACACAGACAGACACACACACACATACATACACACAGACTTTCACCCACTAATACATCTCTTCCTTACGGAAGAAACAATACAAATATTGTAAGAGAATTGTTAAATAAAATGATGCATTTTGTTGAGTGTACCATCTCACTTTATCACTCACACTGTCCGTGAATGTTGTTGTTAAAATATGATGGTGATGATGATGATGACGACGACGGCGATGATGATGATTTAGTTTTGAATGTCATAGAGAACACGGACAGTGATACATGTACTGACTCAAGTAGTAACAGTGAGTCAGATTAGAGTGACACTGATAATGGCAATACTCAAGGTGAAGGTGATGATGATGATGACAATGATATCAGGTAACTTTTACAGGTGACCAGATCAGACAGAGTATGCACAACATGGAAAGCATGTATTATATACTAACTAGATTGTGTATGATTATAAGAGAAATGTCACTAGCCAGTTTTTTTTTACTGTTTTTCACTTTATATGTACAAATATTGATTTTTTTTTACTGTTTGTCACTTTGTATGTACAAATATTGCATTCTAATATAGAGTCAAAATCATTTAATTTGTATTGTATACATATAATGGGAATATTGATTAACGTTCAGTATATGCAATTGTCAAGGGGAGGGTCATGTTTTAAAAAATGGGACAAAGGGGAGGTTCACTTTTTACAAATGGAGAATGGGGGGAGGGTCGTGTTTTTCTTAACAGACCATGTGTGATTTCCTCCGGTGCTCCCCGTTGTAAATACTGAAGGCTCCCTTACATACATACATACATACATACATACATACATACATACATACATACACACACACACACACACACACACACACACACACACACACATACATACATACATACATACATACATACATACATACAATACATACATACATACATACACACATACTACTTACATATATACATACAGGCGGGCAGACATATGCGCAGACAGACAGACAGAGACAGGGACTAACAAAAACCATAGCATTACCTTTCTCTTACAGAAGAAATAAATGCAAACTTCATAGATCATATCAGTGACTTAAGACTCATCCATTTATCTTCAGTAAATTGACGCAAAAGCGATTGAAACTGTCTGGCTTCGACCTTCGTCGATCAATCACCTCTATGCGTACAGTTACGGTGCACAACATTATTTGCCCACTGAATAAAGTCTAAACTTTAAAGACTACGGCATGTATATAGTATAATTAGTTGACGTGTGATTAACACACATGTACAGGTATCAACGGCATCCTCTATTGCTACAGTAACTCGTGAAAGCGAGCTTTGAATTAAGATTGTAAATGCTGACACAGTCAGTATAAACATTGAAAAATAATCTATTGCTCGAAATGTATATTTTTAACACTTTAAAAAAAAAATTTTTTTTGAATGTTTAGATTCTCTACATTTTGGTTCTACAGATCATCACTGCCTATATTCGAAATAAGAACAATCTTGAGTTTAAATTGAATGGAGAAAGTACTTTTAGAGTGTATATTGTACTAAACCGATTATTCATTCAATTCCTCCAATACACTTAGAATTCATGGCCAGTGACTTCAACGGTGTCAATTCATTTCTTCAGCTTTAACATCAGTTAGTCGCTAATACAACACATATTTTAACTCTACAGTCTGTACTCAATATGACTTTATTACGAAATCTGAACATGTCAGAGTACACATTCTCACATGGGCTAACCAGTCAATGGAGACGTGACTATAGTATACAATTAACCCAATCACCGCCAATATCAACAAACTACACATGTACAGCGTGTACACATATGGCTTGTGTAGTTTTACATTGATCTGTCGGAAGTCGACGACCATCCGACCGTCCACTACATACCAGACGAAATAAATCTCACAGTCATTATTTAAGTTTGAATTGTTTATTTGTATAATATATTGTGTCGTGTTGAAATTTACGTTTCTTTATCAACGTTTGTAAATAGTATTTTTGTGTTTTCTTTTCAGTGCATGCACTTCACGCTACCTGTAATGCAACTACTTAAAATGGCCATATGGGCGGGAAATATATAAGTATTTATTTTGGATAGTTAATTATATCAATGAAACAGAGCTTCACTGTGTTATTCTACTTGTTAAAACATAGTGAAACAACACAGACCAAGTCTGCATTTGTCACGCAATACATAGCAAACACTTTTACATGTAAAATGCATAAATCGTGTGTTATTGTACATACACGAAGTGATATATTAACAAACTGTACAAATACAAGTAATTCGTACTAGAAATCACAAGTAAAGTATTTATGCGCGGTGATGTTTCAATATCTGGGGAAGCGAAGGAAGGCATGCGCAGACCGAATGTGATCTGACGGAGTGATTACTTGTGTTAACCTAGGTTGTTGACAAATCACTTCCTGTATATATATGTGTGTGTATATATATATATATATATATATATATATATATATATATATATATATATATATATATATATATATATATATATATATATATATATGTATCAGTGTGTGTGTGTGTGTGTGTGTGTGTGTGTGTACAAAAATCATTTGACAGCTTATTTTAGTATTTCACAATTATTGAATTACAACATGGACATAGTTCAACTGATTATCAAGCATGATCGTTTCATTTTGAAAACAAAACACAAATGAAATACTAATTTTTCATCCATATATATGGCCACTTTAATTGAGAAAAACACTGGATAATGACAGATTGAGTCAAGGTCTTAACTGTGTATAAAAAACGTCACCAAATACACAAAATAGCAGAGAAATTCAGTCCAAACAACTATCCTTGGGGAGAGATTTACAACCATTTTTTTATTTCATGACGACATACACAATTATAGCTTGGTAAAGCCAGTATATGAGCACTTATAATGTTAAATAGTTTCTCCCTATAGTTGATCAACTTTATAAATGGTGGTATTAGCTAATAAGCTAATGAAAAAATTGAGAGTTTGATGTGGTCGACATCTATCGCTCCAGTATGCTAGATTTATTTACTGACATATACCGGAATGTACATCTAAAATTAGCGTTAATTGATTAATTGATTCGTTTAATAAATACCAGTATACCACGTTTGTAATTTGCCAACGACTAGCTAGCATCACATTCTGCGGAGTTTCCCCTACTGTGCCATCGTTACACGAGCTTCTTCATTCCAAGTTGACATACTGCTTGATCACGAATCTTGGCAAATTCTGGGTCAAGTTTTAAAAGCCCCCGCGTGTAAACAAGTTAGATGTCATTCTCGTATTTCTCCATGAGTCAGCTTTTATCTCTCCTTGTCTAAATGTAAATATATCTGCACGACCTCTTGCATGTGATTAGTTCCTGTACGCAGGCAGGATGCTCGTTACTCGCAATGACCCCCTGGACACGAGATTAGGAAAGATAGACCCAACCTAACTGCAGTAAACTAGAATATTCAAGCAATTTAAATATCTCACGGACAATAAATATTACAAGGGCAGAATGACCGAATTGCGATTGTTGACATTGTTTCTACATTAATGTATTAAACTGAAATCACAGTAATGTTCTCTATTCCCATCAATTACGTTTTTATTGCCTCGTATAAATAAACCATTAAACAGTTTTATAGTTTAAAATAAACAGAAGCATTTTACCTCAGTAATGTATCAATATACATCTGTGTTGGCCACATACATACATACATACATACATACATACATACATACATACACACATACATACATACATACATACATACATACATACATACATACATACACACACACATACATACATACATACATACATACATACATACATACATACATACATACATACATACATACATACATACATACATACGAACATACATACATACATACATGTACATACATACATACATACATACATACATACATACATACATACATACATATATGCATGTATATACGTACACACCAGCACACACATACACACACACATACATACATACATACATACATACATACATACATACATACATATATATATGCATGCATATACGTACACACCAGCACACACATACACACACACATACATACATACATACATACATACATACATACATACATACATACATACATACATACATACATACATACATACATACATACATACATACATACGAACATACACACATACATACATACATACATACATGTACATACATACATACATACATACATACATACATACATACATACATGCATATATGCATGCATATACGTACACACCAGCACACACACACACACACACACATACATACATACATACATACATACATACATACATACACACACATACACACACACATATACATACATACATACATACATACATACATACATACATACATACATACATACATACAAGCACACACACATACATGTGTACATAGTACATACATACATACATACACATACATACATACATGCATACATACATACATACATACATACATGCATGATTGAATGTTAATCATGTTTGCATCGTACAGCCCAACCCTTCCAATTCATTTGGGGGTCTGAAATTCTAATCATGCTTTTGAAGTCTCACTGTCGGAAGAATTAAAAACCCAAAAAGAATTGTACCTGTTTTCTGGCTGTAGCTACATTAGTCCCCGCCAGACGAAGTCCGGACGGGGACTTATGGATTGGGTTCCGTCTATCCGTCCGTCTGTCCGCAGCCGTTTCTTGGAGATGCCTGGACCGATTTGTTTCAAACTTGGTACAGGGGCTATACTATGGCATACATATGCACGTCAATTTGTTTTATGATACAATCAAATATGTTAGGGAATACTGAGAGCAAAATTATTGTGATCAGTTGGTATGTTTTTTTTTACCCTGATCAATCACAGACAATCATAGTTATGTCTTGCCATTAAACCTGTCTCATAACATTATATATTTCCTACAATTTCATAGATTTACGACTAGAAGTTATGATCAATCATAGATTTACTACATCCATTTCCTACACTGTCAGTGGTATGAAGCTCTGGCTCTTAGAATGGCTACTCCCAAAACGTTAGCTATTTATATATCTTTCATTCTTTTGGACCGTCTACATTTTGTCTCACACATTTTTTTTTGTCTCATACTTGATTGCCATGAACAGGCAAAGTCAACGGTATTCGTGCACCTCACCCCCAATTTCTCAAATCGTCCCATTTCAACTCGCCCTAATTTCAACTCCCTCCGTTTTCAATTCGTCCCAATTTCAACTCGTCCCATTTTCAACTAGCCCCAATATCAAGCCTTCACATTCTTTCAAAAATCACGTAGAAAAGTAAAAAGCACTGTACATCCAATATAGTGACTTTTCAGTTTTGTTTGTTGACACTTGGGCGAGTTGAAATGGGACGACTTGAAATTGGGACGAACTGATCCGTCACCGTAGGATCAAAGGCATATTTGTGGTGACAGCGATCTAAGCAAGTTGCAACAAATTTACTTATAGACAAAACTCGTATAAATCGGTGTCGCTATAGATTTGAAAATAATAGTTGAATACGATACCTAAAGGGAGTCTTAAAACAAACTAATCCGATGAATTCGACACTTCGAGGGAATATTTAAAGACATGGTTAGTGTTTGGTTAGAAATTTGAGTAGCCTTGTATTTCCAAGACATTAATAGACTGGTATGTACTATTACAATTCCTGTCAGTTTTATGAATACACACTTACTAGGCACGTCAGTCAATCGTATGACGGTTATATTAATTATGGTTATCAACCGAACATACATACATGCACACATACACACATACATACACACACACACACACACATACATACATACATACATACATACATACATACATACATACAATGTACATACATACATACATACATACATACATACATACATACATACATACAGACACACATACACACATACACATACATACATACATACATACATACATACATACATACATACATACATACATACATACATACATACCAGCTGAGAGAAAGTCAAACTACCCATTTATCCTATAATGTCACAAAAGAATATGTCGGGAGCTTTTAGAAAATGTGTATGTTTTATGGTGTGTTGCGATTTATAGCTTGATTAGGAAGCTTTATTTATAAAATGAGATCAATCTGTTTATATGGTCTATTATTATAACAGTCAAGTCTAGCATTACATATATGACATCTCCACTGTGGATGGTATGCAATATGCGTATTTAAACAGCTCCAATTTAAACAGTAATTAAAGTTTATTTCATTCCACTCGGAACTGCCCTGACGGCGACCACCACCACGTACGTACCTCCATGTTTTATAGCCCAATTAAGCCAAACCAGACAACTCCAGTATCAATCATCAGCAATCTTCAGGGACATGAAACAGAAGGCTTCATAGAAAAAAAAGTAGGTCAGACTACGTGACACCAAAATGACTTGGTTGACCGTTGCTATTACAAATTCAACACCGTAGCAGCATGGATTTGACCAAAAATCATAACAGCACAAGATAAATGTATATTTTGAAATTCAATGACTTGTGCCTAGAAAATCATGGCAATTTTAGTGATTAATGTCACCAAGGGATTTTCTTTTACTGTAACAACAGATGTATGGAGTAATTGTGGATTTGTTGATGATCGTCACGCTTGGCAAATATAGATTTAATTGTCATATTTCAAACTGAACATTAGGCGGACTTGTCAAATCCAAAATGTTATGACTCTTTCGTACTTGTAATGCAACCAATTCAAAGTATGAATAATGGTAGATCCTACTTGAGTTCATGTGATCTGTTGTGAACATGTATTTCGCGTGCATGAATGCAAACCTATATACATCATAATATATATACCATATATATATATATATATATATATATATATATATATATATATATATATATATATAATATTCAAATGGTAGTATGTATCAACTTCGTCTATATGTATTTGTGTGTGTGTGCCCCTAGTATATAATTACATTTAAATAATTATATATATAAGTATATTTATACACATACACAAACTATGTACATATATACAAAATTATATTATATATAATATATGTACAAAATCATGTATACGTTATATATAATATACATACCATATATATGCATGTATAACTATATATGTATATATATATATATATATATATATATATATATATATATATATATATATATATATATATATATATATATATATATATAATATTCAAATACTAGTATGAGTCAACTTCGTCTCGGAAGAGGTGTTTTGAACGTTCATTGTCTAAATGTAGTATGATTTAGCAAACTAAATGATGATGACAAGGTTTGGAACCTTTTATTCAAATTCTTTTGCGATTTTGTAGTATTTTACAACAGCTTGCGTAAAATTAATTATTTCATGGCTATCCCAAGGACACATGAAATGTATTTCTGATTGGCTCGCAGCAACGTTATCGGTTGATCAGTTTATGATGACCACAGCTATTTCACTCTCTCGATGTGTTGAAATATGCATATACTGTAGCAACCTACAAATTTAAGATTACACACACTCGTCATTTTGAGTGGGGGAGAGGGATTGGCATGTGATCTGTGATTGGTCGATTTATCTGCCATGCACATGCTCATCCGCCAACCAAGTAGCTGAGTCAGACACCTCAATCGACTTGATACGTGCTGATCGTGTTGTATACATCAAGTATGACGTACTGAGACGGGACTATTGTATACAGCGATCTGTTTTTATCTGACTTCATGATGGGATCTGCTTTAGTAACTCAATTGAATACATGCTAACACACACATCTCCATGAGTTGACCCTTCAGATGTGAAACTACCGGAAATTTCAAAAGCAGTATACGTTGCGGATTGTCTGCTAGGTGACGAATATATAAGGATAATGGAGTGGTTTTAAGCTCTGAATCAATGATGGAAGCGAATGAATTAACGGCACTCAGTGGATCTGTCCAGGTCGACCTGATTGAAATCAATACAAACCGTCAATAATTGGTACCGCTCTTGTCTACGTCAGCTGGTACGGTATGACATAGTCCCTGTCATTTTTCCAACGGGGAGATTATGTGCGATAATCGCTGCTTTCACTCTCTCATGAGGTCATCGCATTTGTTATCAGGATTGCCACCCTTCTGTTTTACCATTCGCTCTTTAGATAGACGTCGAAACGTTTGCTATATACTTTCGCTGCATGTGTGAGGGTCGCGAGTGTTGTGAACTTTCGCCGTCGCCTTCGGCGCGATGAAAATGGAATCACAGACGTCCGTGGAAAAGTTGAGAACCAGCGATTGTAAACCTATGAGACTTTACTCGAAGGAATCGCAAAATACCGACCGATGGAGTTATCAGCGACTCGTAGCTACTGCCTCGCTGGTCTTCCCTCTCCTCATATTCGGAGCAACGTTGATTACCCTGGGGTTCATAATCGCCAATTGGCTCATGCTTGGAATAGGTTTTGTGACTCTACTTGTGTCTGTGCTCTGTGCAATTGTCGTACGACTATGTGGGCGGACTCGGAAACAAATACCACCACCACCACCACCACCACCACAAGAATCTTCCCCCAAAAGCAGGAACTTAAGCATTCCCTCAATCTACGAAGAGGCCCGCCTTTCGCTTACCAGTCCCCGGAAAACATCCTCTCTCCTCTATCTGCGACCTATATCGTCGGAAGATTTACGGAGAATGTCAACGTCCAGCAGTGTATCACGCAAGCACTCTTTCCTCGTACCAAGCGAACAGGATCAGCATGCTTCCATGGGCCTCTTTATTAGAGAAAATCGCCTTTCCGTTTCCTCGCATCTCTCTGTGGCGTCTGCTGCAGAGCTGAGGTAAGAATCAAACGTCTGCTATATTCGATACAATGATAACATACGTGCGTGCATATAAATATAATGATTTATTATTAGATATGCCTGAATATCCATTGTAATTTAATACCTGCACGTAAAGTCTATGATTTTTTTAAAAACGTATCCGATTCGGTGCTAATATTTCATGGTCTGAAATATTGATCGCCAAATTCATACCAAAAAAAACTTTGACGATAGTAAATCACTTTGAAAGACAACCAGGATAACATAACGGCAGTCTGTCTGGCAGCGGTGATACCATGACTACCACGTCAGAACGGCTATCATGGAACTTAAAAAAACACCCAAAACATGGTGATATTACAAATGCACTGCTTTGATCATTTAGGAAATCATAAATAAATAACCTCTCTCTCTAAGCCTTATATATATATATATATATATGCTTCACACGAAAATAACAAGCTGAGTTTTGATTAGTGTCAAATGAGGTCATAGCCACATAGTCTTGAGTCAGTGAGTGGTAATTTGTTATTTTTTCCCCAGCAGAATTACAGAGTGGCGTGTTTCCATTCTCTTCACCAGCAATCGCTGGTAAATCATTGAATAATACATTCGCGAGACTACTCTACTACTTCCAATTTCATCATGCTAAATCAAGACTTTACATCATAATAATAATATACAGAGCTAGAATTTCAAATTCTCCGTTCTCGATATAGTCAGGATCTGATGCAGATGGTACTGAAAATGGATAGTGTGAGTGTGAGTGTGGGGGTGGGGGTGGGGTGGGATCAATGGATTATTACTCAAAGGACATAAGTTGCGTGTCATCATATTAAAAAAAACCCACACACATACACTGTCAGCCTCTTCGTCATCAATCATGCATGTTCTCCGCATTCTAATCATATTTAAACCTGTCAAATTCGAACCTTGTTGGCTCTCTTCGCTGGTTACTTGAGGCAGTTCATCAGATGACTATATTAGCATTCATACGAAAAATAGAACCAACTTTACAAGCATGTTATAAGACGAATAATTGATACCCTAGGCCTTAATAAAATATTATTTGCTTTGTGTATAAATCCATCGCAAAAAAAGCATATGTGCGTTGCCACGATCAGTTTTATTTGATTACGAATTAATTTATCACGAAATAATAGCGTGTATATTTCTCTTTCTTGTTGCCATAGGCACTGGAAACCTAGTTCATCAGAGGATTTGATGATTGATACTGAAACAACGAGTCCGAGGCGTGCTGACAGTCCTTCTAGAACATCCTGGCAAGTTGGTAGTCCCCCAAGTACACCCCGATGGGTAGAGACTCCTCCGAGCACACCACGGCGAGTTGATACCCCTTGCATCGTGATCAACAACAATGAACCAAACAAACTTGATAATAATAGTGTCTCACTTGACGAGTTGCAGTTGAATCTTCACGAAACTGAGCTCTGATGGAATGAATGTAAATGCAACGACGATTTATACAAAGCCTTGGGGTTATCTGCGTAGATTACGCCTAATCAGCGGTACCCACATAGCAACAGTGAAGTTTGAAATCCGGCGCGATTCCTGAACTGGCTTGCGGCTTCCAACAAAGTCGATGCTTGAACAGTTAAACAAAATTAGCAAGATACGTTTTGTGACACACGTTGGAACAACCACGTACTTATCCAATGAAACTCCCAAATGCATCACCTAAAGGGTTTAGTTAATGAAATAAGTACAGACAGATTACTATAATTCCACGCCTTGTGAAATTGCACGTTCATTTAGATAACCAATTGACGGAGAAAGAGTGAGTGCGACTTCTCCTAATGGACAGATAAGTGTGTACTGCATTAAAACTCTGCAAGGAATGAAAGTATGTGTACAATGAAGAGATGAATTCTACTAGAACGATTTCTATTATGGCGTTCGTTCGTACGTACGTGCTGAAGTACATTTGTACCACTACCGGAACTACGTGTAGTATTTCAAGCTTTATACCGCGGGAAGTGATGAAGTTGTTCGAGAAACGCCGATGGCTGTATTTCCGGATTACTAAACCATCTACATTTCCATAAACAAAACAGTCAAAGAGAGGAAACTAAAATTGAGTGACTTTACACATTTTTTTTTCATTAATTACAAGTATATCTCGAAAACGATCTAGTCTCTGTTTTTTGAGTGTACAAGTCAACCTACTTATATACACTGGAAAATCAATGTTAACCATTATCGACTTCAAATGTCATCGATACTTTGAGTGAAATCCAAAATCAAGTATACATTCACAACGGTAATTGATGAGATGTAAACGTACATACACCGCTGTATGTAATTGAATACAACAATGCATATTAACACGACATTAACACTTTGGTTATTGAAATAACTATTGTATTCGCGAGATAGTTATTTAACAAAAAAAACATATATTCATAATTTCTCTTTGAGTATCATTACGATCAATAATTTTTATTTGGTGATTGTTTTGCTGATCAATGTTAGTGATGAATTGGGGATTTGAGAGCTTCCAGTTAGGGGTAGATTTTTTAATTAACGGCTATTTTGTGCTCCTGATGTGTGTTCGCTCCTCGAAATACTCAGCATTCATGACTACCAGTGCACTAACTTTAATTCCACTCCGTCGTTGTATTTTTGTTATCCATTCACATTTACATGCCTCTGAAAATATCTCAATACGAAACCCTCGAAAAAAAAGCAGAATTTAAAACTCAATGTTGAAAAAAAGGTGCTTAAATGGGGTCATTCTATGTTAAGCCTTGGTCGGGCAACATACAAAAGTGATGAAATGTCCCCCCTGTTGAGCCAAATACAGTTTTCTATAAATGTGACAACGAGAGGAAAATAGGCTTGATTGAATAGAGCACCCCATGATGATCTATTCATGTAGTCATTTCCATAATACGTTATACATACTAACATTTTCTCCTTATAACTGATTGAACAGTTTGAGCATATATATGTTTCAACATGTTCAAAAACTTGGCTGTATGTGTTTGTTGAAAACACAATTTTAGTTCTGACAGCTGAAAGATTGTGGGAGGGTAAATGAGGAAGTGACGTAATGTTTCATCATCATCATCATCATCATCATCATCATCATCATCATCATCATCATCATCATCATCACCATGACAACATATTCCACAAGCATCTCCCTGTCATGTAATATGATTAAAGTGGCCATATGGATGAGGATTGGGTATTTATTTTGGATTTTTAATTTCACAAATGTTATCATGATTTCCTACTTGAAAAATCTGTGTTAAACAGCATATATCAACTCCTTGTTTGTAACTCAATAAAAATGGCGAAAGCTTAATAAATGTGTAAAATGTTTGTTATTGCACGTACAATAACAAACATTTTACACTTTTTTAAAATAGTTTTTTTGCCGATATCGAGTTCCAAACACAGACTTGGTCTATGATGTTTTACACTGATTTTTCAAATAGGACGCCATGATAAAATTGTTTTATTAATCAAAAAAATATCCAAAGTAAACACCCAATCCTCATCCATATGACCACTTTGATAATATGGTACATGTAGGTTACCACCGCACTGATTTTGACTTACAGTTTAAAAAGATGTCGTCTCAGGCTTGCCAGTAGTTGACCAGAAATTTACAATGTGATATTCGTCTCCTGGTGAACGTAACGTAGTAAATGTAGCTGACATTGTATGGGTATGAAACTACCTCTAGGTAACAACGTAAAAGTTCACGAAGGTAGCTCTCAAACAACATAATATTAAAAAAAAAATTCACGATTTGTGATGAAATTAATAAGTTTTAATTGTCTTCCAAAACTACCGATGTAAGTCTGTTGTATAACTTTTGTCGCCAAATAAAAGCCTGTCAATAAACAATGTTTACCTAAATTATTGCTTACAACGTATTCGGTGGTATTGTCACATCAACTTGCCAGTTTAAATTGATCATATGGATGAGGACTTGGTATTCATTTTGGATTAAAAATAATTAAAAAAACAATATTTTATCATGGCTTTCCTACTTGAAAAATCAATGTGAAACAACATATGCCAAGTCCTTGTTTGTAACTCAATAAAAGATTAATAAATGTGTAAAATGTTTGGTCACTATAACAAACTTTTTAAAACCTTTTTTTAATAGTTTTTTTGCAAAGTATTCAGTTACAAACACAGACTTTGTCAATGTTGTTTCTCATTGATTGGTAGTAGTAGGAAGTAGGAAGCCATGATACATTGTTTTGTAAATTTAAAAATCCACAATAAATACACAATCCTCATCCATATGGCCACTTTAACTTTTCAATTTTGCATGTGCTTGAACGCAACCTTTTAACTACAACTGGGTGTACATGCACAGTAAAATACTTACATGTATAGCAAAACTAATCTAATATAATATTGGTATTTAGGACACATGCCCTGGACAGTATTAAAATACATCTCCAGAATCTGTCGCTGTTTTAATTCACTGACAAAGACTTATGAGAAAAGATATAGTTAAGGCCAAAAAAACTGATTCAGTTCAGGACATTCTGTTTCAAGCGGTGAGACAACGCGATTTTTTTAATTCTCAACTAACCTGTCACTCAATTTACTATTTATGGCAGTTACTGTTCGTTTTATTTAGTACTTTAGAGCAAGTGTGTCTGTGGGGCAAATGTCAATTGTTTGTTCATGATTGGCGTTGCAGTTGTCTTCACTGAAGTAGGGAGGGTTGTTTTTGTACCCCCCCCCCCTCCCACAAGATCTGCAGACTGCATGGGCTGGACAAACACACACACAAAAAAAGATCGACGCCAGGGTATTTAAGTGATGCGCGCAATTCTTTTTTTTTTGCCTAACGCGGTGTCAGCATTGAGAGTTTTGCCGGTGACAACGTTGATACATAGACATGTCTCAATAAGTTTTTATCCTAAAACAAAAATGATGATAAATACACACAAATTCCAGACCATATCCAGGACACTGAAAGTGAGGTTATATAAATCACAGTACCTAACTTTCACTGTCGTATTTCAAAAGGAGCAGGCGATGATATATAGCAGCGTAGGATTTTGTCGAATTTATGTTCGAAATCTCATGAATCTAAAACACTTCAAAACATTATGACCCTTCAGCTTATTATCAAGTTATACTTTTTCATAGAATTTGTAATAGAATTAACGAAAAATAGTGTTTTCATCCCAAAACACATCCATTTTGGGTGAACGTGAAAAAGTAACCAAAAAATAAATAAATAAAATCCACGTAATTAACTTCTAAACGTGTACAATTTTAGAGCGTTACCATAATTCAGAACCATTCATTTTAGAATAGGTAAAATCATGAAAATGGGTCTTTCTTTATATCTCTTGAACTGAGCCTGTATTATGCGTTCTCGTCACGTATACCTCAAATGACCAAAATTGGTCTTACACACTGACTACGGTTTTATACAGACAGGAGTTAACTTTATCCGATACTTGATCCAGGAAAAGACCGTGTTGAATAATAGCTACAAGTCCTCGGGGTGAAAACTCAACTTTGGATTACACAGAATAAAAAGTGCATCAAGAAGCATACAGTACAGACAGACCAAAGTTTTGGCATTTGATATGGATGAATTACATATCAGCTGAGGAATTTGGTGCCGACCTTCACTTCCCTGGATGGATTATTTCTCCTGACTTGTAAATCCCAAAGGCTTGTAGAGGAAATCCACCATTTGGTAATGAAAAGAAATGTAAGGTAGCGCCTTAGAGAGTAATCCTACTGTGAGTTTTAGATGAACATAACGAATTAGAATATATCCAAACGTCTATATAGTAACTGATATTTTCGACAGAGTTCACAATCTTATATGTATTTATATTTGTAGGGCAGGTTGATTGGCGTTTTGCTATTTTTCTGGCTTGGTCTAGGAGGAAGGACACTATATATAGGTTTGAAAAGCTATCATTGAAGTAGAAATACTCATGATGTTTATGATATATCTAGGGGATTAATCTAGATGTGAGAGAGAGTGAGAGAGAGAGAGAGAGAGAGAGAGAGAGAGAGAGAGAGAGAGAGAGAGAGAGAGAGAGAGAGAGAGAGAGAGAGAGAGAGAGAGAGAGAGAGAGAGAGAGAGAGAGAGAGAGAGAGAGACGTACAATCTTAGGGGATATGGATTACTATAGAGACAAATCTTTCCAGCTAAACTCATCACATACAATACATATGCCCGACTGGAAAATTAGAAAGCTGTATTCAGAGTAAATAAACATCAAGTGATAATCCATGAAAGAAACCACTGAGCACTGACACCTCTTCCTTGTCTGTGCACTGAGAGAGAGACCAATCAGAAGTATTGGAATGCAACTGTTCAATTTCTTACCTAAATACAGATTACAGTTACAGCCCGATCTGTAAACTTACGCTATTGTTTATTTCCAAATTGACTGTCAATATTACAAGTACATCAGCTGTCAAAATTGAACAGCCACTGGTTTGGAAGTGTCCAGTGACGTGTAAAAGTTAGATGGATTCTTGTGCTTGTCTCCTTGGAAACAGACACGTTTCGTACGTGTTTTCCTTACAAAGTTACCGACCCTCTTAACCCACGTAAGCACTTAGAATAGAAATATTTGTTAACATGTTAGTATTATTTGGGTTAAAAGTTATCGAATACTAAGCCGTTAGTCTGGATTAATTGGGAAAAAAGTCTGCAACTTAATTTTCATTTTTACCTCGAAGAGCACGACAGAATCTCGACAAGCCTTTCATTGAAAACTAGTGACGTCACTAACCCGATTTATGTAATGTAATAGAATTGACATTTTGCTTATTAAATGATCACGTGACTCTGACCGGGAGCATACACTCATATTAGAAGTTTAAGGCATTCTCTGTAGTTAATTTGATTACGATATTAAACAAGAATTCCAAAAAAGAAGTCGAAGCGTTATTAATAGGTGTAATGTCAAGGGGCCTGAGGATATAGAAATTGCCATGATTTTCTTATTCAGTGATCGTAGTATGTTATGACGAAACTTGACAGAGGTCATGTGAGAGGTCATGTCAAGACAAAATATATATTGACCCTTAGTTAGCTCGTATCATAAAAGGGGGGGGGGGTTGATGAGCTTTTTATAATGTTGCTGTTGCGCCATTTATTTTGCAAATGAGAAAGTGAGTAAAGGAGATAAAACGTGTATTACTAAGTACTACCAATGTAATGTTCCATTGTCTATTTCATATTGATTTCATTAATACTTGCACAGCATGTAATGAACACGGACAAATTCTACAACAATGGGTGTAATCAATTGTAATTTAATTAACAATCAATTAGGAGACCATCGATTTAAACAAAGTAGGAAATAGACATTACTTCACGATTATCTACAGAAACTGGAGGACGTGCTGTTATGAATAACTAACACTTGTATAATCGCTAGCGATGTCGTCTGTGCACCAGGTTTTTTTTTTGTGAGATCCGGTTTGAGTCTGAGCTGAGTATACACATATCGTACGACTGAGAGACGTTGAAGGTCCATGACATGCCCTACATTGTATATCTGTTGCTAAATGTTGCATATCTAATTTTGACAGCACCAACCTTGTTTAAGTATTACTCATGTCAGCATCCGACCGCATTCTAAACCAAACTATTTTTAAGTACTTCAAACCCATTTTACTCAATGTCAAAACATGGAGATCTGTTTATCATGAAATCGACATGAAAGTGTGAAATGGACACTTATTTAATAAAACTAGACACCAATTTACTGATACAACATTGAAGAAGAAAAACCCCCCACACATTCCTGACAATATTATTTAGAGCTATGACATACGAGAACACGTTATCGGTTCTCTTTGTTGAAACCGAGCGATAACAAAAAAACCACATTTTATAGTGATCGATGCCGAAAAGATGATAGTGGAAATCCAATTTCAATAGCATTTACAATTTGATGACAATCAGACAATGATTCATGGGAAATTACTAGGATGACTGCTATAAAGCAACTATGAAATGTTACGCTATAGTTTCACACTCATTTGGTTTTTTTTTAACAACGTCATAGCCACAACACCGTATCTTTTGACTTGGGCATTGAAAATTGACTTTGACGTACTGGAAAATGTTATCAGTAATCGTAGTATGCAGCCGTCTTGCCGTATTAAATCCAGTAAATTTAACGTTGTGCGTCAGCGTTTTAATTATCCGGCTCTCCAAGTTTGAATATTACATCCGTTCAATCTGTATAAGATCATTTTTTTCCCCATCGTCTCATTATATTGTTATCATATTGACAACCAATATGGTACACATTGTACGCACACCGGGGAATGATTGGTGTTTCACAATTAATTGATGCCATCTGAAAAATTTGGAGTAAATTGAAATTCTTCTCACACACACATACACATATACATAAATGACATAAATGGCGTGATGGTGCAATATGAATTACGTATTATTGTCGTTGAAAGTCCTTTCCTGTGTAAGCATAGTTGGTACACAGATCGACCTATGTATCACGAACACATTGCAACAATGAAAAACCGTACGTACGGTTGGTCTACTATAATATGCATGTGGTGTCCACTGATAAATCTGTGGTAATGCAAATTACAACGTTTGCGTGAACGCCACTAATCGTGTCAACGCCTATATTACATTTATGAATGTTTAATGAACTTGCAAGCTAGTAGGAGTTATCTTATTAGTCATGATGAAGCCTCGCCAATTAAGGCGAAGTTCGAGGTTGTTTTAGTACCCGCTAATAAGATTTATTCGACAACTCCAAGAAGGGTTTCGTGATTCAAGTCCAGTTTAACATAGAAAGATAGTACATGTACTTTGAACGTACTTGGTCAGTATTAACCACCTGTCGGGTAGAGAGTACATAGTAACTGACGAGTAGAAATAGTGTGTATATGATTCATGACGCATTAAAAGCATAAACAAGTGTACGCCTATTGATCATTTTCAACGACTTCTGGCTTTAACTGGCACCTGATATGATGGAGTATGTATCAATAAGCAGTATCATGATGTAGAACAAGGTTTTCTTGACGTAACCGAGCTGTCTAAATATCAATACCATTCACCATTTAAAAAAAAAACGTGCGTATATTAGGTAGTTCTGAAGTGCCGTCGCACTTTTTACATATTTGTAATATCACCGTCTACATGCAAAATAGAGTAGCGTGGAAACGTACTTGTGTCAAAATGTACGCCAAATAGTAGTAAACACTTTATCGACGATAA